>NC_134636.1:1372500-1502937 GCF_046129695.1 Lonchura striata | reverse complement strand
TCCTCATCCTCCATCTTCATCTTCATCTTCATCCTCATCTTCATCTTCATCTTCATCTTCATCCTCATCTTCTTCTTCATCATCATCTTCATCTTCATCTTCATCTTCATCCTCATCTTCATCTTCATCTTCATCTTCATCTTCATCTTCATCTTCATCTTCATCTTCATCTTCGTCTTCATCTCATCTTCATCGTCACCTTCCTCATCATCGTCGTCAATGCAAAAATCCCAAAAACGCCAAAACTTCCTCGAAATCCCCAAAAACTCCAAAAATTCCCAAAATCCCCCCAAAAAATCCCCAAAAATCCAAAAAAATCCCCAAAAAATTCCCAAAAATCTCCCAAAGAATCCCAAAAAATCCCCAAAATCTCCCAAAAAATCCCCAAAAATCTCCCAAAATCCCCAAAAAAATCCCCAAAAAAATCCCCAAAAAATCCCAAAAAAATCCCCCAAAAAATCCCCAAAAAATCCCCAAAAAAATCCCCCAAAATCCCCAAAAATCTCCCAAAAAATCCCCCAAAAATCCCAAAAATCTCCCAAAATCCCCCAAAAAATCCCCCGAAAAAATCCCCAAGAATCCCCAAAAAATCCCCAAAAAAATCCCCAAAAAATCCCCAAAAATCCCAAAACTCCCCCAAAATGCCAAACGCTCCGAAAGCCCCGAACCCAAAAACCCCAAAAAAATCCCCAAAAATCCCCCCAAACATCCAAAAAAATCCAAAATCTCAAAAAAACAAAAAAAAATCGAAAAAGTACCAAAAAAAACCCCAAAAAATCCCCAAAAAAATCCCCAAACAGCCCAAAAAATCCAAAACCTCAAAAAACCCCCCAAAAAATCCAAAAACTCACAAATCCCCAAATTCCCCCAAACCCCCCCAAAATCCCCAAAATCTCCAAATTCCCCAAACCTCCCCAAAATCCCGAAACCCCACCAAAATCCCCAAATTCTCACAAATTCCCCCAAATTCCCCAAAATCCCCAAATTTCCCCAAATTCTCCCAAATCCCCCAAATCCCCCAAATCCCCCAAATTTCCCCAAATTCCCCAAAATCCCCAAAATCCCCAAAATCCCCCAACTCCCCAAATTCCCCCAAATTCCCCCAAATTCCCAAATTCCCCCAAAATCCCCAAAACCCCCAAACTCCCCAAATTCCCCAAACTCCCCCAAAACCCCCAAATTCCCCAAATTCCCCAAAATTCCCCCAAATTTCCCCAAATCCCCCCAAATCCCCCCCCCCCCCCCGCGTTTCCCTTTCCCGCCGCCGGGCGGCGCGCGAGGGGGCGGGGCCCGCGCCGCGCGCTGCCATTGGCCGAGCGCCGCGCTTGATTGACGCGCGGCCGGGCCAATCGGAGGCGCGGGGGGGCGGAAGCGGAAGCGGAAGCGGAAGCGGCGATGGCGGCGGCGTGGGGGCGGCTCGGGGCGCTCAGCGGAGCCGCCGCCGTGGCGGGCGCGGCCTACGGGGCCCACGGTGGGAAAAGGGGGAGGGGAAAGGGGGAAAAGGGGGAGGGGAAACGGGAATGGGGGAGGGGAAACGGGAATGGGGGAGGGGAAACGGGAATGGGGGAGGGGAAATGGAAAAGGGGGAGGGGAAAGGGAAAAGGGGGAGGGGAAAGGGAAAAGGGGGAGGGGAAATGGGAATGGGGGAGGGGAAACGGGAATGGGGGAGGGGAAAGGGAAAAGGGGGAGGGGAAAGGGAAAAGGGGGAGGGGAAATGGGAAAAGGGGGAGGGGAAAGGGGAATGGGGGAGGGGAACCGGGAATGGGGGAGGGGAAACCCGAATGGGGGAGGGGAAACGGGAATGGGGGAGGGGAAACGGGAATGGGGGAGGGGAAAGGGAAAAGGGGGAGGGGAAAGGGGGAGGGGAATGGGGGAGGGGGAGGGGAAACGGGAATGGGGGAGGGGAACCGGGAATGGGGGAGGGGAAACCCGAATGGGGGAGGGGAAACGGGAATGGGGGAGGGGAAACGGGAATGGGGGAGGGGAAAGGGAAAAGGGGGAGGGGAAAGGGAATGGGGGAGGGGAAAGGGAAAAGGGGGAGGGGAAAGGGGAAAAGGGGGAGGGGAAACGGGAATGGGGGAGGGGAAAAGGGGGAGGGGAAACGGGAAAAGGGGGAGGGGAAAAGGGGAATGGGGGAGGGGAAAAGGGGGAGGGGAACCGGGAATGGGGGAGGGAAAAAGGGGGAGGGGAACCGGGAATGGGGTTTGGGAACGGGAATTTTGAGAGAGCCGGGGGGTGCTGGGGGGGATTTGGGGAAATTTGGGGGGAATTTGGGGGAATTTAGGAGGAATTTTGGGGATTTGGGGGAATTTCGAGGGGGTTTGGGGGGAATTTGGGGGAGTTCTGGGGGGATTTGGGAATTTGAGGAGAATTTGGGGGAATTTAGGAGAAATTTTGGGGATTTGGGGGAATTTTGATGGGGTTTGGGTGGTCCTGGGGGAATTTGGGGGAGTTCTGGGGGGATTTGGGAATTTGGGGGAATTTAGGAGGAATTTTGGGGATTTGGGGGAATTTTTGGGGGAATTTGGGGGGTCCCGGGGGGAATTTTGGGGACCCTGACCCCGCCCCCCCAGGAATGCGCCGCAGCGACCGGGACGAGTATCAGAAGGAGGTGAGTGGGGGGGTTGGGGGGGTGAAAAACCTTAAAAAAAACCCCCCAAAAAACCTCAAAAAAACGGCAAAAACGGGAAAATCCCAAAAGAGCCGGAATTGAGCCCAAACCGCCCCCAGCTGTACGAGATCGCCAATCGCTTCCACCTCCTGCACAGCCTGGCCCTGCTGGCCGTGCCCCACTGCCGCCGGCCCCACCTGGTGAGCCCCAAAATCCCCCAGAATCACCCCGAAAATCTGCCCCAAAATCACTCAAAAATTCTCCCAAAATACCCCCGAAAATCTGCCTCAAAATCACCCCAAAATCCCAAAATCGGCCCGAAAATCCCCCAAAATCACCCCCCGAAAATCTGTCAGTTCACCCCAAAAATCCCCAAAATCACCCCGAAAATCTGCCCCAAAATCACCCCAAAATTCTCCCAAAATACCCCCGAAAATCTGCCCCAAAATCACCCTGAAAATCTGCCCCAAAATCGGCCCGAAACTCCCCCAAAATCACCCCAAAATCTGCCCCAAATCACCTCAAAATTCTCCCAAAATCACCCTGAAAATCTGCCCTCAAATCACCCCAAAATTCCCAAAATCGGCCCCAAAATCCCCCAGAATCACCCCGAAAATCTGCCCCAAAATCACCCCAAAATGCCCCCGAAAATCTGCCCCAAAATCACCCCAAAAACCCCAAAATCGGCCCGAAAATCTGCCCCAAAATCACCCAAAAATATGCCAGGTTCACCCCAAAAATCCCCCAAAATCACCCCGAAAATCTGCCCCCAAAATCACCCCAAATCCCCAAAATCAGCCCGAAAATTCCCCAAAATCACCCCAAAAATCTGCCCCAAATCACCCCAAAATTCTCCCAAAATCACCCCGAAAATCTGCCCCCAAATCACCCCAAAATCCCCCCAAAATTCCCCCAAATCCCCCAAAATTCCCCAAATCCCCCCAAACCTCTCCCAACTCCCCAAACCCCCTAAAATCCCCCAAAATCCCCCAAAATTCCCCCCAAATCCCCCAAAATTCCTCCAAATCCCCCCAAACCTCTCCCAACTCCCCCAAACCCCCTAAAATCCCCCAAAATTCCCCAAAATCGCCCCAAAAATTCTCCCAAAACCCCCAAATATCCCCAAAATCCCCCCAAATCCCTCCTAAACTCCCAAATTCTCCCCCCAAATTCCCCCAAAACCCCCTGAAATCCGCCGAAACTCCTCCTAAAATCCCCCAAAATCCCTGAAAATCTCCCGAAATTCCCGAAAATGCCCGAAATGACCCGAAATGCCCCAAACTGTGCAGGCGGGGGCGCTGCTGCTGGGGGGGGTGGGGCTGTTCTGCGCCCCCCTCTACCGGCAGGGCCTGACCGGGGACCCGGCGGGGGCGGCGGCGGCGCCGCTCGGGGGCAGCCTGCTGATCCTGGGCTGGGCCGCCATGGCGCTGTGAGCACCCGAAACGGGCCGAAAAACCGCAAAAATGGGAAAAAATGGGGAAAAAATGAAAAAACGGCGAAAAAACGGCGAAAAACGGTGAAAAAACGGCGAAAATCGGTGAAAAAATGAGCGAAAAATCAACGAAAACAGCTGCTCATCCTGGGCTGGGCCGCCATGGCGCTGTGAGCACCCGAAATGGGCTGAAAAACCACAAAAATGGGAAAAAATGGGAATAAAATGAAAAAACTGCGAAAAATGGTGAAAAAACGGCGAAAATCGGTGAAAAAATGGGCAAAAAATCAACGAAAACAGCTGCTGATCGTGGGCTGGGCCGCCATGGCACTGTGAGCACCCGAAATGGGCCGAAAAACCGAAAAAACGGGAAAAAATGGGAAAAAAAAGAAAAAACGGTGAAAAAACGGCAAAAAACGGTGAAAAAACGGTGAAAATCGGTGAAAAAATGGGCGAAAAATCAACGAAAACAGCTGCTGATCCTGGGCTGGGCGGCCATGGCGCTGTGAGCACCCGAAATGGGCTGAAAAACTGCAAAAACGGGAAAAAATGGGAAAAAAAAGGAAAAACGGCGAAAAATGGTGAAAAAACGGCAAAAATCAGTGAAAAAATGGGCGAAAAATCAACGAAAACAGCTGCTCATCCTGGGCTGGGCGGCCATGGCGCTGTGAGCACCTGAAATGGGCTGAAAAACCGCAAAAACGGGAAAAAATGGGAAAAAAAAGGAAAAACGGCGAAAAGCGGTGAAAAAACGGCAAAAATCGGTGAAAAAATAAGCGAAAAATCAACGAAAACAGCTGCTCATCCTGGGCTGGGCGGCCATGGCGCTGTGAGCACCTGAAATGGGCCGAAAACCCGCAAAAACGGGAAAAAATGGAAAAAAAATGAAAAAATGGTGAAAAACGGTGAAAAAACGGCGAAAATCGGTGAAAAAATGGGCGAAAAATCAATGAAAACAGCTGCTCATCCTGGGCTGGGCCATCATGGCGCTGTGAGCACCCGAAATGGGCTGAAAAACTGCAAAAACGGGAAAAAACGGAGAAAAAATGAAAAAACGGCGAAAAAACTGAGAAAAACGGTGAAAAAACGGCGAAAATTGTTGAAAAAACGGGCGAAAAATCAACAAAAACAGCTGCTCATCCTGGGCTGCGCCGCCATGGCGCTGTGAGCATCTGAAACGGGCTGAAAAACGGCAAAAATGGGAAAAAACGGGGAAAAAATGAAAAAACGGGAAAAAACGGCGAAAAAACAGCAAAAATGGGTCAAAAAACAGCAAAAATGGGCAAAAAATCATCAAAACCAGCTGAAAAATCGTCACGACCGCCCAAAAATCATCAAAATGGCCCAAAAAGCAGCAAAGCCTGACAGAAATGATCAAAATCCGCTGAAAACCACGAAAAACGCCCAGAAAATCATAAAAATCGGACCAAAATGATCAAATCCACCCAAAACCCGGCAAAAGCGGCTGGAAAATCACTGAAAACGCCCCAAATTGGTCAAAATCATCTGAGAAATCATCGGAATCGTCACAACCAACCCAAAAATCCTCAAAAAGACCCAAAAATCCCCAAAATCGCCCAAAAACCTCGAAATCGTCGCGGCCCCTTTAAGAGCAGCGAGGCTCCGCCCACCGCCCCCCATTGGTGCAGCCGCCGTCCAATGGGAGCGGCCGCTGCCGCCTCCTCGCCGCTGATTGGGCGCGGTGACGCTCCGGGTGACGTCACGGCCGTTGCTGGGTGACAGCCAATGGTGAGCGGGCTGCTCCGCCCCCTGCTCCTGATTGGCCAAGGGGGCCGAAACCGCCAGCCAATAAACGATCGAGTTGTCGGAGTCACGGGGGTTTTACGTCACGGGGCGGGGCCTGGGATAGCCCCGCCCACTTTGGGCTCAAAAAAAATCCCAAAAATCTCCAAATTGCCCCAAAATCCCCCAAATTTCCCCAAAAACTCCCGAGTTTGCCACAAAAATCCCAAAGTTTTCCCCAAAACCCCAAAACTGCCAATTCTGTGCCCAAAAGTGGCACAAAAAAACCCAAATCCGCCCCAAAAACTGACCCAAAAACCTCAAAACTGACCCAAAAACCCCAAAACTGCCCCAAAATCCTCCAAGATGCCCCCAAAACTGCAGAATTTGCCACAAAAATCCCAAAACTTTCCCAAAAACCCCAAAACCGCCAATTCTGTGCCCAAAAGTGGCACAAAAAAAACCCAAATCCGCCCCAAACTGTCCCAAAAACCCCCAGATTTCACCCAAAACCCCAAATCCTCCCAAAATCCCTCAAATCTGAAACAACCTTCCCTGAATTTTCCCATAAAAACCCCAAATCCGCCCCAAAACCACCCAAATCTGTCCCCAAAGACCCCCAAACTTCCCCAAAACCCTCAAAAATTCCCAAAACTGCCCCAAAATCCTCCCAAAACTGCCCCAAAATCTGATCCAAAACCCCCTCCCCAAATTTCCCCCAAAAAAACCCCAAATCCGCCCCAAAACCACCCAAATCTGTCCCCAAAAACCTCAAAATCCCCAAAATACTGCAAAACCCCCGAAATTGCCCCAAAGATTGCCAGAACTGCCCCAAAATCTCCAAAATCTGATACAAAAGCCCCCTCCCCAAATTCCTCCAAAAAACCCCAAAACCACCCAAATCTGTACTAATAACCCCCAAATTTCACCCAAAATCCCCCAAATTTGATACAACCCCCCCCGAATTTCCCCAAAAAAACCCCAAAACCACCAGGATTTGTTCCCAAAAATGTTGAAAATTCCCGAAACTGCTGCGAAAACTCCGAAACTGCCCCAAACTCCCCGAAATTTCGTGGGGGGGCGGAGCGGCTTTATTGAATTTTGGGGGGGAGGGGCTTCGGGGTGGGGGAGGGGCTTTGGGGGAGGGGCTTCGGGGTGGGGGAGGGTCAGAAGAAGTCGACGTCCTCGGGCGCGTCCAGGTCCCGGTACTCGACGATGGCGCGGGGGTCGCCCCGCACCAGCCTGGGGAGAAGCACCCCAAAATCAGACCCAAAACGCCCCAAATTCACCCCAAAATCAGCCCCGAAATGCCCCAAATTCACCCCGAAATTCAGCTCCAAAATGCCCCAAATTCACCCCAAAATCAGCCTCGTAATGCCCCGAATTCACCCCAAAATCAGCCCCGAAATGCCCCAAAATTCAGCTCCAAAACGTCCCAAATTCACCCCAAAATTCAGCCCCGAAACGCCCCAAATTCACCCCAAAATCAGCCCCGAAACGCCCCAAATTCACCCCAAAATCAGCCCCGAAATGCCCCAAATTCACCCCAAAATCAGCCCCGAAATGCCCCGAAATTCAGCTCCAAAATGCCCCAAATTCACCCCAAAATCAGACCCAAAATACCCCAAATTCACCCCAAAATCAGCCCCAAAATGCCCCAAATTCACCCCAAAATTCAGCTCCAAAATGCCCCAAAATTCAGCTCCAAAACGCCCCAAATTCACCCCGAAATTCAGCTCCAAAATGCCCCAAATTCACCCCAAAATCAGCCCCGAAATGCCCCAAAATTCAGCTCCAAAACGCGCCAAATTCACCCCAAAATCAGACCCGAAATGCCCCGAAATTCAGCTCCAAAATGCCCCAAATTCACCCCAAAATCAGCCCCGAAATGCCCCGAAATTCAACTCCAAAATGCCCCAAATTCACCCCAAAATTCAGCTCCAAAATGCCCCAAATTCACCCCAAAATCAGCCCCGAAATGCCCCGAAATTCAGCTCCAAAACGCGCCAAATTCAGCCGGAAATTCAGCTCCAAAATGCCCCAAATTCACCCCAAAATCAGCCCCGAAATGCCCCGAAATTCAACTCCAAAATGCCCCAAATTCACCCCAAAATTCAGCTCCAAAATGCCCCAAATTCACCCCAAAATCAGCCCCGAAATGCCCCGAAATTCAGCTCCAAAACGCGCCAAATTCAGCCGGAAATTCAGCTCCAAAATGCCCCAAATTCAGCCCAAAATCAGCCCCGAAATGCCCCAAATTCAGCCCAAAATCAGCCCCGAAATGCCCCAAATTCACCCCAAAATCATACTCGAAATCACCCCAAAATCCGCCCCGAAATCACCCCGAAATGCCCCAAATTCACCCCAAAATCAGACCCAAAATCAGACCCGAAATCACCCCAAAATCAGACTCGAAATACCCCAAATTCACCCCAAAATCAGACCCGAAATCACCCCGAAATCAGCCCCGAAACGCCCCAAATTCACCCCAAAATCAGCCCCGAAATGCCCCAAATTCAGCCCAAAATCAGCCCCGAAATGCCCCAAATTCACCCCAAAATCAGCCCCGAAATGCCCCAAATTCACCCCAAAATCAGACCCAAAATACCCCAAATTCACCCCGAAAATCAGCCCGAAATTCACCCCAAAATACCCCAATTTTTGGGTCCCCCATCCCATTTTTGGGTCTCCATCCCCACTTTTGGGGTCCCCAATTCAAATTTTTGGGTCCCCATCCCCATTTTTTGGATTCCACTCCCCAATTTTGGGTCCCCAATTCAAATTTTTGGGTCCCCATCCCCAATTTTTGGGTCCCCATCCCCATTTTTGGGTCCCCATCCCCATTTTTTGTGGTCCCCATCCCCATTTTTTGGGTCCCCGATCCCAATTTTTGGGTCCCCGACCCCGATTTTTGGGGTCCCTCCCCCCAAATTTGGGGTCCCCCTCACCTGCTGCGGGGTTTGTTCAGGTACCCCCCCCCGGCCCCGCCCTGCCCCCGGAAGGTTTCGTAGCTGCCGCGACCCCCGTAGGGCCCGGGGGGGTAGGGGTGGGACCCTGTGGGGAAAAAAGGGTTAAAAACACCTGAAAATTCCCAAAATATCCAAAAATATCCAAAAACCGCACAGAAATATCCAAAACCCACCCAAAATACCCCAAAAAACACCCAAAATATCCCCAAAAAACCAACCCGAACCCCCGTAGGGCCCGTGGGGGTAGGGGTGGGACCCTGCGGGGAAAAAAGGGTTAAAAACACCCGAAAATTCCCAAAATATCCAAAAATATTCAAAATATCCAAAAAAACTGCACAAAAATATGCAAAATCTGCCAAAAACCACCCAAAATATCCCCAAAATCAGCCCAAACCCCTGAGGGACACGGGTGGGACCCTGCAGGGAAACAAGGGGTTAAAAACACCCCAAAATCCCCAAAAGCCCCCCAATTTTCCCCAAATCCCCAAAATTTCCCCAAAAATCCCCTGAATTTCCCCCAAACCACCCCAATTTTCCCAAAAACGGCCAAATTTCCCCCAAAATCCCCCCAAGTTCCACCAAACCCCCCCGATTTCCCCAAAATCCCCCGAATTTTCCCAAAATCCCTCCATTTCCCCCCAATTTTTCCAAATCCCCCCAATTTTCCCCAAACCCCCCGAATTTCCCCCGATTTGTCCCAAAACCCCCCGGATTTGCCCCAGTTTTCCCAAAACCCCCCAAATTTCCCCCAAACCCCCCGAATTTCCCCAAAACCCCCCAAATTTGCCCCAATTTCCCCCAAACCCCCCGAATTTCCCCCAAAATTACCCGAATTTGCCCCAATTTCCCCCCGATTTCCGCCCAAATCCCCCCAAAAACCCTCCAATTTCCCCCAAAATCCCAATTTCACCCCAAATCCCACGAATTTCCCGCAAATTTTCCCAAATCCTCCCAAAATCCCCCAATTTTCCCGAAACCCTCCGAATTTGCCCCAATTTCCCCCAAAGCCCCCGAATTTCCCCCAAAATCCCCCCGATTTTCCCGAAACCCCCTGAATTTGCCCCAATATGCCCCAATTTCCCCCCGAATTTTCCCAGATTTCCCCGAATTTGCCTCGATTTCCCCGGATTTCCCCGAATTTTCCCAAATTTCCACGAATTTCCCCGAATTTGCCCCAATTTCCCCCCGAATTTCCCTGAATTTTCCCAGATTTCCCTGAATTTGCCCCGATTTCCCCCGGAATTTCCTTGAATTTCCCCGAATTTCCCCGAATTTTCCCCAATTTCCCCCGATTTTTCCCGATTTCCCCGAATTTCCCGATTTTTCCCCAATTTTTCCCCAATTTTTCCCCAATTTTTCCGAATTTCCCCGAATTCCCCTGGATTTTCCCGAATTTCCACAATTTTCCCCAGTTTCCCCCGATTTTTCCCGATTTCCCCGAATTCCCCGAATTCCCCGGATTTCCCTGATTTCCCCAAATTTCCCCGAATTTCCCCAAATTTCCCCGAATTTCCCTGAATTTCCCCGAATTTCCCCCGGATTTCCCCGATTTTTCCCAGATTTCCCCAAATTTCCCCGGATTTCCCGAATTTGCCCCAATTTCCCCCGGATTTCCCCGATTTTCCCCGGATTTGGCCGGATTTCCCCGATTTCCCCAAATTTCCCCGAATTTCCCCGATTTCCCCCCAATTTCCCCCGGATTTTCCCCCGATTTTTCCCGATTTTCCCCCGATTTTTCCCGATTTCCCCGAATTTCCCGGATTTCCCGAATTTCCCCGAATTTTCCCCAATTTCCCCCAGAATTTCCCCCAATTTCCCCTGGAATTTCCCCCGATTTCCCCCGATTTTCCCCGGATTTTTCCGGAATTTCCCCGGATTTGGCCGGATTTCCCCAGAATTCCCCCGATTTTCCCCGGAATTTCCCGATTTCCCCCGCATTCCCGGCTCCGTTACCTCCGTAGCCCAGCGCGGGCGGCCGGGGGCTCCCGTAGGGCAGCAGCCCCTGGGGGGACTGGGGGGGGTAGGGCAGCGCCCCCGCAGCCAGCCCTGGGGTCAGAGGTCACACGGGGGTCACCAGGGGTCACTCAGGGGTCACACGGGGGTCACAGGGGGGTCAGGGGTCACTCAGGGGTCAGGGGTCACACAGGGACTGGGGGGGTTGTAGGGCAGCGCCCCCGCGGCCAGGCCTGGGGTCAGAGGTCACACGGGGGTCACCGGGGGGTCAGGGGTCACCCGGGGGTCAGGGGTCACACAGGGGTCACACGGGGGTCAGGGGTCACACAGGGACTGGGGGGGTTGTAGGGCAGCGCCCCCACGGCCAGGCCTGGGGTCACACGGGGGTCAGAGGTCATAAAGAGGTCACTGGGGGGTCACCCGGGGGTCACATGGAGGTCAAGGGTCGCACAGAGGTCACACGGGGGTCAGGGGTCGCACAGGGGTCACCCAGGGGTCACCGAGGGTCCCCAAGGCTGGGGGAGGGGGGGGATGGGGTCACCTGGGGGTCACCTGGGGGTCACAGGGTCACACGAAGGTCATGGGGTCACACAGGGGTCACACAGGTGACAGGTGACACAGGGAGGTGACAGGTGGCACACAGGTAACACGTGACACACACGTGACACATGGGTCACACAGGTGACACACAGGTGACACACAGGTGACACAGGTGACACTGAGGTGACACAGGTGACACAGGGATCACACAGGTGACACAGGTGACAGGTGACACAGGGGTGACACACAGGTGACACACAGGTGACACACAGGTGACAGGTGACACAGGGATCACACAGGTGACACACAGGTGACACAGGTGACACAGGTGACACAGGTGACACACAGGTGACACAGGTGACACAGGTGACACAGGTGACACACAGGTGACACAGGTGACACAGGTGACACAGGTGACACACAGGTGACACAGGGGTGACACAGGTGACACAGGTGACACAGGTGACACAGGGGTGACACACAGGTGACACAGGGATCACACAGGTGACACAGGTGACACAGGTGACACAGGGATCACACAGGTGACACAGGTGACACAGGTGACACAGGTGACACAGGTGACACACAGGTGACACAGGTGACACAGGTGACACAGGGGTGACACAGGTGACACAGGTGACACACAGGTGACACAGGGATCACACACAGGTGACACAGGTGACACACAGGTGACACAGGTGACACACAGGTGACACACAGGTGACACACAGGTGACACACAGGTGACACAGGTGACACAGGTGACACAGGTGACACACAGGTAACACAGGTGACACTGAGGTGACACAGGTGACACAGGTGACACAGGTGACACTCACCTGGCGGGCCCTTGCCCCCCTCGGGCAGCGCCGGGGGACATTGGGGTGACACAGGGATCACACACAGGTGACACAGGGAGGTGACAGGTGACACAGGTGACACAGGTGACACACAGGATCACACAGGTGACACAGGTGACACAGGTGACACTCACCTGGCGGGCCCTTGCCCCCCTCGGGCAGCGCCGGCCGCTTGGGGTCCATCAGGAAGTTGTTGAAGAACAAAACCTCCTTGCGCACGGCGCCCATCTTGTCCCCGTGCTTGTTGAAGATGTGCTTGCGCACAAACTCGGGGCCCTGGGGACATTTGGGGACATTTTGGGAAAATTTGGGGAGATTTTGGGAAAATTTGGGGACATTTTGGGACATTTTGGGGACATTTGGGACATTAAGGACACACGGCGCCCATCTTGTCCCCGTGCTTGTTGAAAATGTGCTTGCGCACAAACTCGGGGCCCTGGGGACATTTGGGACATTTTGGGGACATTTTGGGGAGATTTTGAGAAAATTTGGGACATTTGGGGACATTTTGGGGACATTTGGGGACATTTGGGACATTTGGGACATTTGGGGACATTGGGGACACACGGCGCCCATCTTGTCCCCGTGCTTGTTGAAGATGTGCTTGCGCACAAACTCGGGGCCCTGGGGACATTTTGGGGACATTTTGGGGAGATTTTGGGGACATTTGGGGACATTTTGGGGACATTTTGGGAAAATTTGGGGACATTTGGGGACATTTGGGGACATTTGGGGACATTTTGGGGACATTTTGGGGACATTGGGGACATTTGGGGACATTTGGGGACATTGGGGACACTGACAGGATTGGGGACATCCAGGGGTTTTGGGGACATTGGGGACATTAAGGACATTTGGGGACATTTTGGGGAAATTTGGGGACATTTTGGGGACATTTGGGGACACTGACAGGATTGGGGACATTGGGGACATCAACTCTCTTCTGTCCCCAAAGTGTCCCAAATGACCCCAAAACGTCCCCAAAAATGTCCCAAATGACCCCGAGGATGTCCCCAGATGATCCCAAATGTCCCAAAATGTCCCAAAATGTCCCCAAATGTCCCAAAATCCCAAACCTTGAACTTTTTCCCGCTGAGGGGGCACAGCCACTTGTCCTTGCCCAGCTCCTGGTTGTCCCCAATGACCCAAATGACCCCAAATGTCCCCAAAATGTGACCCAAATGTCCCCAAATGTGACCCCAATGATCTCAAAATGTCCCAAAATGTCCCAAAATGTCCCAAAATGTCCCAAAATGTCCCCAAAAATCCCAAACCTTGAACTTTTTCCCGCTGAGGGGGCACAGCCACTTGTCCTTGCCCAGCTCCTGGGTGTCCCCAATGTCCCCAATAACCCCAAAATGTCCCCAAAATGTGACCCAAACATGACCCAAATGTCCCCAAATGTGACCCAAATGTCCCAAAATGTCCCGAAATGTCCCAAAATGTCCCAAAATCCCAAACCTTGAACTTTTTCCCGCTGAGGGGGCACAGCCACTTGTCCTTGCCCAGCTCCTGCCTGTCCCCAATGACCCAAATGACCCCAAACTTGTCCCCAATGATCCGAAATCATCTCAAAGTGTCCCAAAATGTCCCAAAATGTCCCAAAATCCCCAAACCTTGAACTTCTTGCCGCTGAGGGGGCACAGCCACTTGTCCTTGCCCAGCTCCTGGGTGTCCCCAATGTCCCCAAGGTGTCTCCAATGACCCCAAACTTGTCCCCAATGATCCGAAATCATCTCAAAATGTCCCAAAATGTCCCAAAATGTCCCAAAATGTCCTAAAATGTCCCAAAATCCCCAAACCTTGAACTTTTTCCCGCTGAGGGGGCACAGCCACTTGTCCTTGCCCAGCTCCTGGGTGTTGGCGCTGACGAACTTCTCCAGCTCCTGCTCGGGGTCCTTGCGGCCGAGGCGCTGCGCCTCCTCCTCGGGCACGGCGCCGGGGCCGGCCAGCAGCGGGGCCAGGCGGGCGGCGAAGGCGCGCTGCCACTCCGACACTGGATTGGGGAAAAAAAACGGGAAATTGGGAAAAAACAAAAAAAAAACGGTGAAAAACGGGGAAAAATTGGGTATGAAGGGGTTAAACTGGGGTGAAAATGGGATTTGGGGTCACTGGGATTGGGGCCAGGCGGGCGGCGAAGGCGCGCTGCCACTCCGACACTGGATTGGGGAAAAAAACCGGGAAATTGGGAAAAAACAAAAAAAAAACGGTGAAAAACGGGGAAAAATTGGGTATGAAGGGGTTAAACTGGGGTGAAAATGGGATTTGGGGTCACTGGGAATGGGGCCAGGCGGGCGGCGAAGGCGCGCTGCCACTCCGACACTGGATTGGGGCAAAAAACCGGGAAATTGGGAAAAAACAAAAAAAAAACGGTGAAAAACGGGGAAAAATTGGGAAAAAACGTTTTAAAAATGGGTTAAATTGGGGTGAAAATGGGATTTGGGGTGACTGGGATTGGGGCCAGGCGGGCGGCGAAGGCGCGCTGCCACTCCGACACTGGATTGGGGAAAAAAAACGGGAAATTGGGAAAAAACAAAAAAAAAACGGTGAAAATCCGGTAAAAATGGGGAAAAACGGGTTAAAAATGGGTTAAATTGGGGTGAAAATGGGATTTGGGGTCACTGGGATTGGGGACAGCCAGGCGGGCGGCGAAGGCGCGCTGCCACTCCGACACTGGATTGGGGCAAAAACACGGGAAATTGGGAAAAAACAAAAAAAAAACGGTGAAAAACGGGGAAAAATTGGGTATAAAAGGGTTAAAAATGGGTTAAATTGGGGTGAAAATGGGTTAAACGGGGGTGAAAATGGGATTTGGGGTGACTGGGATTGGGGCCAGGCGGGCGGCGAAGGCGTGCTGCCACTCCGACACTGGATTGGGGCAAAAAACCGGGAAATTGGGAAAAAACAAAAAAAAACGGTGAAAAACGGGGAAAAATTGGGAAAAAACGTTTTAAAAATGGGTTAAATTGGGGTGAAAATGGGTTAAATTGGGGTGAAAATGGGATTTGGGGTCACTGGGATTGGGGCCAGGCGGGCGGCGAAGGCGCGCTGCCACTCCGACACTGGATTGGGGAAAAAAACGGGAAATTGGGAAAAAACAAAAAAAAAACGGTGAAAAACGGGGAAAAATTGGGAAAAAACGTTTTAAAAATGGGTTAAATTGGGGTGAAAATGGGATTTGGGGTGACTGGGAATGGGGCCAGGCGGGCGGTGAAGGCGCGCTGCCACTCCGACACTGGATTGGGGCAAAAAACCGGGAAATTGGGAAAAAACAAAAAAAACGGTGAAAATCCGGTAAAAATGAGGAAAAACGGGGTAAAAATGGGTTAAATTGGGGTGAAAATGGGATTTGGGGTCACTGGGATTGGGGCCAGGTGGGCGGCGAAGGCGCGCTGCCACTCCGACACTGGATTGGGGAAAAAAAACGGGAAATTGGGAAAAAACAAAAAAAAAACGGTGAAAAACGGGGAAAAATTGGGAAAAAACGTTTTAAAAATGGGTTAAATTGGGGTGAAAATGGGTTAAATTGGGGTGAAAATGGGATTTGGGGTGACTGGGAATGGGGCCAGGCAGGCGGCGAAGACGCGCTGCCACTCCGACACTGGATTGGGGAAAAAAAACGGGAAATTGGGAAAAAACAAAAAAAAAACGGTGAAAAACGGGGAAAAATTTGGTATAAAGGGGTTAAAAATGGGTTAAATTGGGGTGAAAATGGGATTTGGGGTCACTGGGATTGGGGCCAGGCGGGCGGCGAAGGCGCGCTGCCACTCCGACACTGGATTGGGGAAAAAAACGGGAAATTGGGAAAAAACAAAAAAAAAACGGTGAAAAACGGGGAAAAATTGGGAAAAAACGTTTTAAAAATGGGTTAAATTGGGGTGAAAATGGGATTTGGGGTCACTGGGAATGGGGCCAGGCGGGCGGCGAAGGCGCGCTGCCACTCCGACACTGGATTGGGGCAAAAACAGGGAAAATTGGGAAAAAACAAAAAAAAAAAAGGTGAAAATCCGGTAAAAATGAGGAAAAATGGGGTAAAATGGGGTTAAATTGGGGTGAATTTGGGGGTTTTTGGGCTCACCCTCGCCGTGGGACACGCAGTTGGGTTCGGGGGGTTATTTTGGGGTGAATTTGGGGGTTTTTGGGGCAGTTTTTGGGTTATTTTGGGGGTTTTTTTGGCTCACCCTCGCCGTTGGACACGCGGTTGGGTTCGGGGGGTTTTTTGGGGTGAATTTGGGGGTTTTTTGGGGTGAATTTGGGGGTTTTTGGGCTCACCCTCGCCGTTGGACACGCGGTTGGGTTCGGGGGGTTTTTTGGGGTGAATTTGGGGTTTTTTGGGGTGAATTTGGGGGTTTCTGGGCTCACCCTCGCCGTGGGACACGCGGTTGGGGGGCAGAGGACCCCGCACGTGGATGATCCCGCAGCGGTTGGGTTCGGGGGGTTATTTTGGGGTGAATTTGGGGGTTTTTTGGGGTGAATTTGGGGGTTTCTGGGCTCACCCTCGCCGTGGGACACGCGGTTGGGTTCGGGGGGTTTTTTGGGGTGAATTTGGGGGTTTTTGGGGTGAATTTGGGGGTTTCTGGGCTCACCCTCGCCGTGGGACACGCGGTTGGGGGGCAGAGGACCCCGCACGTGGATGATCCCGCAGCGGTTGGGCATCTCGTCCTCGTTGGGGTACTCGGAGGTGTTGTAGTAATCCACCGAGTGAACGATGCGCAGGTACAGCAGCAGCCGGTCCAGAACCTGGGGACATCCAGGGGACGTTGGGGACATCGGGGACATTGAGGGGATTGGGGACATTGAGGGGACATTGGGGGGATTGGGGACATTGGGGACATTGGGGACATTGGGGACATCGGGGACATTGAGGGGACACTGAGGACATCGGGGACATTGGGGGGATTGGGGACATTGGGGACACTGGGGACATCGGGGACATTGAGGACATTGGGGGGGTTTGGGGACATTGGGGACATTGAGGGGACATTGGGACATTTGGGACATCCAGGGGACGTTGGGGACATCGGGGACATTGGGGGGATTGGGGACATCGGGGACATTGAGGACACTGAGGGGACACTGAGCGGACACTGGAGACATTGAGGGGACATTGGGGACATTGTGGGGGTTTGGGGACATTTGGGACACTTTGAAGACCCTGGGGCCACTCTGAAGACACTTGGGGACACTTTGGGGACACTCTGGGGACACCTGGGCACACCTGAGGAGACCCAGGGACACCCTGAGCACACTCTGGGGACACTGAGGACACTCTGAGGACACTTGGGGACACCATGGGGACACTCTGGTGACCCTGGTGACACTGTGGTGACACCCTGAGGACACTCTGGTGACACTCGGGGACACTCAGGGACACCCTGAGGACACTCTGGTGACCCTGGTGACACTCAGGGACACCCTGAGGACACTCTGGGGACACCCAGGGACACTCAGGGACACTCTGGGGACACCCTGAGGACACTCTGGTGACCCTGGTGACACTCAGGGACACTCAGGGACACCCTGGTGACACTCAGGGACACTCTGGGGACACTCAGTGACACTCTGGTGACCCTGGTGACACTCAGGGACACTTTGGGGACACCCAGGGACATCCTGAGGACACTCTGGTGACCCTGGTGACACTCGGGGACACTCTGGGACACCCTGAGGACACTCTGGTGACCCTGGTGACACTCTGGTGACCCTGGTGACACTCGGTGACACTCAGGGACACTCTGGGGACACTCAGTGACACTCTGGTGACCCTGGGGACACTCAGGGACACCCTGAGGACACTCTGGTGACCCTGGTGACACTCTGGTGACACTGTGGTGACACTCAGGGACACTCTGGTGACACCCAGGGACACCCTGAGGACACTCTGGTGACACTCTGGTGACACTCGGGGACACCCAGGGACACCCTGAGGACACTCTGGTGACCCTGGTGACACTCTGGTGACCCTGGGGACACTCAGGGACACTCTGGTGACACTGGTGACACTGTGGGGACACTCAGGGACACCCCGAGGACACTCTGGTGACACTCTGGTGACACTCTGGTGACACTCTGGTGACACTCTGGTGACCCTGGTGACACTCTGGTGACACTCTGGTGACACTGGTGACACCGGTGCCGCACCTTGAGCAGCTTCTCGTCGCGCTCCACGGTGACCTCGGCCGGGTTGGTCTCGCGGGCGCCGTCCTCGGCCGGGGCCGCGCCCTGTCCTTGTCCTTGTCCTTGTCCCTGTCCCTGTCCCTGTCCTTGTCCCTGTCCCTGTCCCTGTCCCAGCAGCTCCTCCTCCTCGGCGCTGACCTCCTCGATCAGGTAATCCGTGATGTGCCGCAGCACCGGGTTCTGGGCCTGTGACAGTGACAATGGGGACATTGGGGACATTGGGGACATTGGGGACATCATTGGGGACATTGGGGACATCATTGGGGACACTGGGGACATTGGGGACATCATTGGGGACATCACTGGGGACATCATTGGGGGATTGGGGACATTGGGGACACGATCAGGTAATCCGTGATGTGCCGCAGCACCGGGTTCTGGGCCTGGGGGACATTGGGGACATCATTGGGGACATCATTGGGGACATCATTGGGGGGATTGGGGACACCATTGGGGACATTGGGGACATCATTGGGGACATCATTGGGGACACTGGGGACATTGGGGACATCATTGGGGACATTGGGGACATTGGGGACATCATTGGGGACACTGGGGAGGTTTGGGGACATCGGGGACACTGACAGGACCCGCTGGGACCCCCTGTGACCCCCCCAGTGACCCCCCAGGACCCCCCAATAACCCCCCAATGACCCCCAATGACCCCCCAGGACCCCCCGGGACCCTCCAGGACCCCCCGGGACCCACCAACAACCCCCCAGGACCCTCCCAGGACCCCCCAATGACCCTCCAGGACCCCCAATAACCCCCCGGGACCCTCCCAGGACACCCCAATGACCCCCAATGACCCCTGATGACCCCCCAGGACCCCCAATAACCCCCCAGGACCCTCCCAGGACCCCCAATAACCCCCCAGGACCCCCAATAACCCCCCGGGACCCCCCAATAACCCCCCAGGACCCTCCCAGGACCCCCGGGACCCTCCAGGACCCCCCGGGACCCCCCAGTGTCTCCCCAGGACCCTCCCAGGACACCCCAATGACCCCCAATGACCCCTGATGACCCCCCAGGACCCCCAATGACCCCCCAGGACCCCCAATGACCCCCCAGGACCCTCCCAGGACCCCCGGGACCCTCTAGGACCCCCCAGGACCCCCCAATAACCCCCGGGACCCTCCCAGGACCCTCCCAGGACACCCCAATGACCCCCCAGGACCCCCTGATGTCCCCCCAATGACCCCCCAGGACCCCCTGATGTCCCCCCAATGACCCCCCAGGACCCCCCAATAACCCCCCAATGACCCTCCAGGACCCTCCCAGGACACCCCAATGACCCCCAATGACCCCTGATGACCCTCCAGGACCCCCAATGACCCCCAATGACCCTCCAGGACCCTCCAGGACCTCCCAGGACCCCCCCAGGACCCCCAATAACCCTCCAGGACCCTCCCAGGACCCCCTGATGTCCCCCCAATGACCCCCCAGGACCCCCCAGGACCCCCCAGGACCCTCCCAGGACCCCCAATGACCCCCCAGGACCCTCCCAGGACCCCCCAATGACCCCCCAGGACCCCCCAGGACCCCCCAATGACCCCCCAGGACCCCCGGGACCCCCGTCTGACCCCGGGCTGGGTGGGCGGGGGCTCGGCGGCGGCGTCGGCGTCGCCCTCGGCGCCCGGGGGGCTCCAGAGGCGGGCGCGGGCGTCCAGCGCCTGCACCAGGCGCGCGGCCAGCTTGATGTCGTGCCGCACGACCGGGCGGTGCTGGGTGAGCCCCGAGACGTTCCGCACGCGCCGCGTCAGGTCCCGGTTCACGCCGGGGCTCAGCTCGCACTCCCGCAGCTGGGGGGGGGAGAAACCATCAAAATCGGCACAAAAACCATCAAAATCGGCCCAAAAACCATCAAAATCCACCAAAATCGGCACAAAAACCATCAAAATCGGCCCAAAAACCATCAAAACCAGCCCCAAATCCATCAAAATCGGCCCCAAATCCCAGCCCAAGTCACACCGGGGCTCAGCTCGCACTCCCGCAGCTGGGGGGGGAAAAAAACATCATAATTGGCACAAAAACCATCAAAATCGGCACAAAAACCATCAAAATCGGACAAAAACCATCAAAATCAGCACAAAATTCATCAAAACCACCCCAAAATTCACCAAAATCACCCCAAAACCCAGCCCGGTTCACGCCGGGGCTCAGCTCGCACTCCCGCAGCTGGGGGAGGAAAAAACATCAAAATCGGCCCAAAAACCATCAAAATTGGCCCAAAAACCATCAAAATCGGCACAAAATCCATCAAAATCGGCACAAAAACCATCAAAATCCACCAAAATTGGCCCAAAAACCATCAACCCCACCCCAAAACCCAGCCCGGGTCACGCCGGGGCTCAGCTCGCACTCCCGCAGCTGGGGGAGGAAAAAAACAGCCCAAAATTCACCAAAATCACCCCAAAAACCATCAAAATCGGCCCAAAAACCATCAAAATCCACCAAAATCGGCCCAAAAACCATCAAAATCGGACAAAAAACCATCAAAATCCACCAAAATCGGCCCAAAAACCATCAAAATCCACCAAAATCGGCACAAAAACCATCAAAATCGGCCCAAAAACCATCAAAACCAGCCCCAAATCCATCAAAATCGGCCCCAAATCCCAGCCCAAGTCACGCCGGGGCTCAGCTCGCACTCCCGCAGCTGGGGGGGGGAAAAACATCATAATTGGCACAAAAACCATCAAAATCGGCACAAAATCCATCAAAATCGGCCCAAAAACCATCAAAATCGGACAAAAACCATCAAAATCGGCCCAAAAACCATCAAAATAGGCAGAAAACCATCAAAATCGACACAAAAACCATCAACCCCACCCCAAAACCCAGCCCGGGTCACGCCGGGGCTCAGCTCGCACTCCCGCAGCTGGGGGGGGGAAAAAACATCAAAATCGGCACAAAAACCATCAAAATCGGACAAAAACCATCAAAATCGGACAAAACCCATCAAAATCGGCCCAAAAACCATCAAAATCAGCCCCAAATCCATCAAAATCGGCCCCAAATCCCAGCCCAAGTCACGCCGGGGCTCAGCTCGCACTCCCGCAGCTGGGGGGGGGAAAAACATCATAATTGGCACAAAAACCATCAAAATCCACCAAAATCGGCACAAAACCCATCAAAATCGGCACAAAAACCATCAAAATCAGACAAAAAAACGTCAAAATCGGCACAAAAACCATCAAAATAGGCAGAAAACCATCAAAATCGACACAAAAACCATCAACCCCACCCCAAAACCCAGCCCGGTTCACGCCGGGGCTCAGCTCGCACTCCCGCAGCTGGGGGGGCAAAGAAACACCCCAAAAAAGGTCAAAATCAGCCCAAAATCCATAAAAATCGCCATAAAAACACCCTAAAACCATCAAAATCGGCACAAAAACCACCAAAATCACCCCAAAACCCAGCCTGGGTCACGCCGGGGCTCAGCTCGCACTGCCACAGCTGAGGAGGGGAAAAAAACATCAAAATCAGCCCAAAATCCATAAAAATCGCCATAAAAACACCCTAAAACCATCAAAATCGGACAAAATCCATCAAAATCGGCACAAAAACCATCAAAATCGGCACAAAAACCATCAAAATCGGACAAAAACCATCAAAATCAGCACAAAATTCATCAAAACCACCCCAAAATCCACCAAAATCACCCCAAAACCCTGCCCGGTTCACGCCGGGGCTCAGCTCGCACTCCCGCAGCTGGGGGGGGGAAAAACAGCCCAAAATTCACCAAAATCACCCCAAAATCCATCAAAATCACCCCAAAATTCATCAAAATCGGCCCAAAAACCATCAAAATCGGACAAAAACCATCAAAATCGGCCCAAAAACCATCAAAATTGGCCCAAAATCACCCCAAAACCACCCCAAAAATCCATCAAAAATCACCTTAAACCCACCCCAGAATCCATCCGACCACCCCAAAGTGCACAAAACCAGCCCAAAATGCACCAAAATCAGCCCAAAATGCACCAAAATCACCCCAAACTGCACCAAAATCAGCCCAAACTGCAGGGGCCCCCCGCGGCCCCAAACCGGCCGTTTTTTGCCCCAAAACGCACGCGGATGTTCTGCAGGCTCCAGCAGATCTCCTTGATGTTCACGCTGCGGTCGAAGGTCACCCAGCCCCTCCTGAAGAACCTGAGGGGAAAAACTTCTCTGTGAGCCCCAAAATCCCCCAAATTCCACCCAAAATTCTACCAGCCCCTCCTGAAGAACCTGAGGGGATCAAAAATGTCCTGTGAGCCCCAAAATCCCCAAAATTCCACCCAAAATTCCACCCAAAACCCACCCAGCCCCTCCTGAAGAACCTGAGGGGATCAAAAATGTCCTGTGAGCCCCAAAATCCCCAAAATTCCACCCAAAATCCAACCAGCCCCTCCTGAAGAACCTGAGGGGATCAAAAATGTCCTGTGAGCCCCAAAATCCCCAAAATTCCACCCAAAATCCAAGCAGGGTCTCCTGAAAAACCTGAGGGGATCAAAGATGTCCTGTGAGCCCCAAAATCCCCAAAATTCCACCCAAAACCCACCCAGCCCCTCCTGAAGAACCTGAGGGGATCAAAAATGTCCTGTGAGCCCCAAAATCCCCAAAATTCCACCCAAAATCCCACCCAAAATCCAACCAGGGTCTCCTGAAAAACCTGAGGAGAAAAACTTCTCTGTGAGCCCCAAAATCCCCCAAATTCCACCCAAAATCCCCCCAAAATTTCCCTTGAAAAATCCCAAACTCCCCAAATTCCCCCCAAAAACCCCCAAAATTCTCCCCAAATTCCCCCCTAAAAAAATCCCAAAACCCCAAATTTCCCCAAAAAACGCCCCAAATCCCCCTGAATTCCCCCCAAAATTCCCCCTGAAAAATCCCAAATCCTGCCAAAACCCCCCCAAATTTCCCCCGGAAATTCGCCCTGAAAAATCCCAAATTTCGCCACAACCCCCCAAATTTCCCCCCGAAATTTGCCCTGAAAAATCCCAAATCCCACCAAAACCCCTAAATTTCCCAAATTTTCCCCAAATTTCCCCAAATTCCCCCAATTCTCACCTCCTCTCGGGCTGGGGCTCGGACAGCGCCACGCGCATGAACCCGGGGTAGCGCTTGCACAGCTGGGGGGGCAGAGTTTTTGGGGAGAATTCGGGGGGTTTTGGGTTTTTGGGGGGAATTCGGGTTTTTTGGGGGGAAATCAGGGTTTTTAGGGAGTTTTTGGGGGGAATTCGGGGGTTTTGGGGGGTTTCTGGGGAGAATTCGGGGGGTTTTGGGTTTTTGGGGGGAGTTCGGGGGTTTTGGGGGGAATTTGGGTTTTTTTGGGGGGGTTTTGGGGGGAATTTGGGAGTTTTTGGGGATAATTTGGGGGTTTTTGGGGAGAATTCGGGGTTTTGGGGGGAATTTGGTTTTTTTTGGGGGGGTTTTGGGGGGAATTTGGGAGTTTTTGGGGATAATTTGGGGGTTTTGGGGGGTTTCTGGGGAGAATTCAGGGGGATTTGAGGAGAATTTGGGGTTTTTGGGGAGAATTCAGGGGTTTTGGGGGGTTTTTGGGAAGAATTCGGGGGGTTTTGGGTTTTTGGGGGGAGTTCGGGGCTGTTGGGTTTTTTTTGGGGGGGTTTAGGGGGAATTTGGGAGTTTTGGGGGATAATTTGGGGTTTTTTGGGGAGAATTCGGGGTTTTGGGGGGAATTTGGTGGTTTGGGGGGGTTTTTTGGGGGGATTCGGGGAGAATTTGGGGTTTTTGGGGGGAATTCAGGGGTTTTGGGGAGAATTCGGGGGGTTTTGGGGGGAATTTGGGAGTTTTTGGGGATAATTTGGGGGATTTTGGGGAGAATTCGGGGTTTTGAGGGGAATTTGGGGGTTTGGGGGGGTTTTTTGGGGGGATTCGGGGAGAATTTGGGGTTTTTGGGGATAATTCGGGGTTTTGGGGGGTTTTTGGGGAGAATTTGGAGTTTTTGGGGAGAATTCGGGGGTTTGGGGGAGAATTTGGGGGTTTTGGGGGAGAATTCAGTATTTTGGGGGGAATTTGGGAGTTTGGGGGGGGGGTTGGGGGGAATTCAGGGATTTTGGGGGGGTTTTAAGGGGAATTCGGTGTTTTTGGGGGGAATTTGGGGTTTTTGAGGGGAATTTGGGGCTGCCAGGGTGATTTTTGGGTATCTCAGGGTAAATTTTGGGTATTTCAGAGTGAATTTGGGTACTTCAGGGTGATTTTGCCTATTTCAGGGTGGATTTTTGCCTATCCCAGGTGGATTTTTGGGTTCCCAGGTGGATTTTTGGATTCCCAGGGTGATTTTTGCCTATTTCAGGGTGGATTTTTGGGGTCCCAGGTGGATTTTTGGATTCCCAGGGTGATTTTTGGCTATTTCAGGGTGGATTTTTGGCAGTTTCAGGTTGATTTTTGGATTCCCAGGGTGATTTTTGGCTATTTCAGGGTGGATTTTTGGGTTCCCAGGGTGATTTTTGCCTATCCCAGGTGGATTTTTGGCAGTTTCAGGTGGATTTTTGGCTATTTCAGGGTGGATTTTTGGCAGTTTCAGGTGGATTTTTGGGTTCCCAGGGTGATTTTTGCCTATTTCAGGGTGGATTTTTGGCAGTTTCAGGTGGATTTTTGGGTTCCCAGGTGGATTTTTGGGGTCCCAGGTGGATTTTTGGGGTCCCAGGTGGATTTTTGCCTATCCCAGGTGGATTTTTGCCTGTCCCAGGGTGATTTTTGGCAATCCCAGGTGGATTTTTGGCAATCCCAGGTGGATTTTTGGCAGTCCCAGGTGGATTTTTGGGTTCCCAGGTGGATTTTTGTGTTCCCAGGTGGATTTTTGCCTATCCCAGGTGGATTTTTGCCTGTCCCAGGGTGATTTTTGGCAATCCCAGGTGGATTTTTGCCTATCCCAGGTGGATTTTTGGGTTCCCAGGTGGATTTTTGCCTATCCCAGGTTGATTTTTGTGTTCCCAGGTGGATTTTTGCCTATCCCAGGTGGATTTTTGGGTTCCCAGATGGATTTTTGCCTGTCCCAGGGTGATTTTTGGCAATCCCAGGTGGATTTTTGGCAGTTTCAGGGTGATTTTTGGGTTCCCAGGGTGATTTTTGGCAATCCCAGGTGGATTTTTGCCGTTCCCAGGTGGATTTTTGTGTTCCCAGGTAGATTTTTGGCAGTTTCAGGTTGATTTTTGCCAATCCCAGGTGGATTTTTGGGTTCCCAGGGTGATTTTTGCCTATCCCAGGTTGATTTTTGGGTTCCCAGGTGGATTTTTGGGTTCCCAGGGTGATTTTTGCCTATCCCGGGTGGATTTTTGGTTATCCCAGGTGGATTTTTGGGTTTCCAGGTGGATTTTTGCCTATCCCAGGTGGATTTTTGGCCGTTTCAGGCTGATTTTTGGATTCCCAGGGTGATTTTTGCCTATTTCAGGGTGGATTTTTGGCAATCCCAGGTGGATTTTTGGCAGTTTCAGGTTGATTTTTGGGTTCCCAGGGTGATTTTTGCCTATCCCAGGTGGATTTTTGGCAATCCCAGGTGGATTTTTGTGTTCCCAGTTGGATTTTTGGGTTCCCAGGGTGATTTTTGGGTTCCCAGATGGATTTTTGCCTATCCCAGGTGGATTTTTGCCTATCCCAGGTGGATTTTTGCCTATCCCAGGTGGATTTTTGGGTTCCCAGATGGATTTTTGGGTTCCCAGATGGATTTTTGGCAGTTCCCAGGGTGATTTTTTCCTATTTCAGGGTGGATTTTTGGCAATCCCAGGTGGAATTTTGGCTGCTCACCGCCACGATCTCGGCGTGCGCGATGTTGGGCGCGATGTTCCTCATGAACAGCGAGCAGGTTTTGTGCAGCGCCCGCGGCCGCGCCTCGGGGACCCCCCCCGGGACCCCCCCCGGGACCCCCTCCTTGGGCCGGGGGGGAGGGGGCGTCCCCGCGGGGGGAGGGGGCCCGGCCCCCCCGGCGGGGGCTTGGTCCTCCTTGGGCTCCTCTGCGGGACGGGGGGGTCAGAGCGCCCCGAAACACCCCCCGAGACCCCAAAACACCCCCAGAGACCCCAAACATCCCTCAGAGACCCCAAATATCCCCCCAGAGACCCCAAAAATCCCTCAGAGACCCCAAATACCCCAAAACACCCCCCCGAGACCCCAAAAATCCCAAAACACCCCCAGAGACCCCAAATATCCCCCCGAGACCCCAAAAATCCCTCAGAGACCCCAAATCCCCCAGAGACCCCAAATCCCCCAGAGACCCCAAATGTCCCCCAGAGACCCCAAATATCCCCCCGAGACCCCAAAAATCCCTCAGAGACCCCAAAAATCCCCCACAGAGACCCCAAATACCCCTGAATATCCCCTGTTACCCCCCCAGGACCCCCAGGACCCTCCAGGACCCCCGGTGTCCCCCCCGGAACACCCCAGGACCCCCCAATATCACCCCAGGACCCCCCATGTCCCCCCCAGGACCCCTCAGAACCCACCCTGTCCCCCCCAGAACCCCCGTGTCCCCCCAGACCCCCCATGTCCCCCCCCAGGACCCCCCCAGACCACCCCGTGTCCCCCCCAGGACCCCCCAATGTCCCCCTGGGACCCTCCGTGTCCCCCCCAGGACCCCCCGTGTCCCTCCCAGGACCCCCCAATGTCCCCCCAGGACCCCCCGGAACACCCCAGGACCCCCCAATATCGCCCCAGGACCCCCCGTGTCCCCCCCAGGACCCCTCAGGACCCCCCCAGACCACCCCGTGTCCCCCCCGGGACCCCCTGTGTCCCCCTGGGACCCCCCGTGTCCCCCCCAGGACCCCCTGTGTCCCACCCAGGACCCCCCGTGTCTCCCCCAGACCACCCCGTGTCCCTCCCAGGACCCCCCGTGTCCCCCCAGGACCCCCATGTCCCCCCCAGGACCCCTCAGGACCCCCCCAGGACCCCCATGTCCCCCCGGGACCCCTCACCGTCCTTGCCGGGGGGTCTCCGCGCCCCCCCCTCGCTGTCCCCGCTGTCGCTGTCCCCCTCCTCGCTGTCCCGGCTGCGCTGGCGCGGCCGCGCCTGCAGGGGGCGCACGGGGGCGTCAGGGGGCGGGGCTTGGGGTAAAGGGGCGGGGCTTGGGAAAGGGGGCGGGGCTTGGGGGTAAAGGGACGGGGCTTTGAATAAAGGGGCGGGGCTTGGGTTAAAGGGGCGGGGCTTTAGAAAAGGGGGTGGGGCTTGGGGTAAAGGGGCGTGGTTTGGGGTAAAGGGGCGGAGGCTTGTGGATAAATGGGCGGGGCTTTTGGGAAAAGGGGGCGTGGCTTCGGATAAAGGGGTGGGGCTTGGGGTAAAGGGGGCGGGGCTTTGGGTAAAGGGGCGGGGCTTGTGGATAAATAGGCGGGGCTTTTGGGAAAAGGGGGCGTGGCTTCGGATAAAGGGGTGGGGCTTGGGGTAAAGGGGGCGGGGCTTGGGGAAATGAGCGGGGCTTGTGGTAAAGGGGCGTGGCTTTGGGAAAGGGGGCGTGGCTTTGGATAAAGGGGTGGGGCTTGGGGTAAGGGGGCGGGGCTTGGGGTAAAGGGGTGGGGCTTGGGGTAAAGGGGCGTGGCTTGAGGTAAAGGGGAGGGTCTGGAGTAAATGGGAGGGGCTTGGGGTAAAGGGGTGTGGCTTGGGGTAAGGGGCGGGGCTTGGGTAAAGGGGCGGAGCTTGTGAAAAGGGGCGGGGTTGGGATAAAGGGGTGGGGCTTGTTGTAAATGGGCGGGGATTGGGGTAAAGGAGGCGGAGCTTGGGGTAAGTGGGCGTGGCTTGAGGTAAAGGGGAGGGTCTGGAGTAAATGGGAGGGGCTTGGGGTAAAGGGGCGGGGGTTTTGAAAAGGGGCGTGGTTGGGATAAGGGGGCGGGGCTTGGGGTAAATGGGCGGGGCTTGGGGTAAAGGGGGTGTCGCTTAGAGCGGAGGGGCGGGGCTTGGGGTAAATGGGCGTGGCTTGGGGTAAAGGGGGTGTGGTTTAGTGTAAAAAGGCGGGGCTTGTAGTAAAAGGGGTGTGGCTTGGTGTAAAGAAGCGGGGCTTGGGTAAAGGGGCGGGGCTTGGGTAAAGAGGCGGGGCCAAATGATTGACAGGAATGGAGGGAGGGGAGGGGCTTGGAGGGGTTTAATGAGGGTGGGAGGGGCCAGCGCAGGGGCGTGGCCAACAGGAAAGGGGCGTGGTTTGTTAGAAGGGGCGTGGCCAACAGAAAAGGGGCGTGGCCAACACGAAGGGGCGGGGTTTAGTGGGGCGTGGCCACCCACCTTGGCCCCGCCCTCCTTGTCGCCCTCCTCGGCCTTGGGCGTCGTGTCTGGCCCCGCCTCCTCCTGCTCTGGCCCCGCCCCCGGCGCGGGCTCCGCCCCCGGCTCCGCCCCCTCGGCCTGCGGGGAAGGGGGAGTCAAAGGGGACCCCAAAAACCACCCCCAGAATTACCCCGGAGGGGGTTAATATGTGGTGAGCTCAAGGTGGTGTTGAAGAAGAGCTGAGACTCAAGAAAACCAAAAAAAAAACCAAAGAAATCAAATTATACTCAAAAAAACTGAAAAAAAGCAAAATAAACTAAAAATAAACAAAACAAAACAAAAGAAACCAAATTAAACTCAAAAAAAACAAAAAAACCAAAATAAACTAAAAAAAGCAAAACAAAAGAAACCAAATTAAACTCAAAAAAACTGCAAAAAACCAAAGTAAACTAAAAAATAAAGAAAACAAAAGAAACCAAATTAAACTAAAAAAAAAATAAACTAAAAAAAAAGCAAAACAAAAGAAACCAAATTAAACTCAAAAAAACCCAAAAAAACCAAAATAAACTACAAAAAAAGCAAAAAAGAAACCAAATTAAACTCAAAAAAAACCAAAAAAACAAAATAAACTAAAAAAAAGCAAAACAAAAGAAACCAAATTAAACTAAAATCAAAAAACCAAAATAAACTAAAAAAAAGCAAAACAAAAGAAACCATATTAAACTAAAAAAAAACAAAAACCAAAATAAACTAAAAAAAAGCAAAACAAAAGAAACCAAATTAAACTAAAAAAAACCAAAAAACCAAAATAAACTAAAAAAAAAGCAAAGCAAAACAAATGAAACCAAATTAAACTCAAAAAAACTCAAAAAACCAAAAGAAACTAAAAAGAAGCAAAACAAAACAAAAGAAACCAAATTAAACTCAAAAAAACCCAAAAAATCAAAAGAAACTAAAAAAAAGCAAAACAAAACAAAAGAAACCAAATTAAACTCAAAAAAACCCAAAAAATCAAAATAAACTAAATAACCCCCCCCAAAAAACCCCCAAAAAACCCCCAAACCCAAAATAAACTAAATAAAAGCCCCCAAAAACCAAAAATAAATCCAAAAAAACCCCCAAAAAAACAAAATAAATAAACCCCCACAAAAACCCCTGAAAACCCCAAAGTAAACCCAAAGAAACCCCCAAAAAAACCCCCAGAAAACCAAAATAACCTAAATGAACCCCTCCAAAAAACCCCCCCAAAAAAACCCCAAAAAACAAAAATAAACTAAATAAACCCCCCCAAAAAACCCAAAAAACCGCCAAAAATCCAAAATAAACTAAAATATACCCCCCAAAAAAACCCCAAAAACCCAAAATAAACCCAAAAAACCCGCAAAAAATCCCAAAAAACCAAAATAAACGAAATAAACCCCCTGAAAAAAAAACTAAAAAACCCAAAAAAATCCCCAAAAACCGCGGGGACCCCGACCTTGGCGCCGTCGGCGCCCTCGGGGCGCTCGGCCGAGCCCTTCCCGGGCGGCTCCGGCGGCCGCGGCTCCTCCTTCTTTTGGCCTTCGGCCTTTTCCGCCCGCTCCTCCTCCTCCTCCTGCTCCAGGATGCGCAGGTCGTGCTCGGTGCCCCCCTCCATCTTAATCACGGCTGGACGGGGCGGAAAAACGGGGCGAAAAGGGCAAAGATCGGGTCAGAAACAGCCAAAAATGGGTGGGAAACAGCTGGAAATTAAATTAATTAAAAAGGGTAAGCATGGGGTTAGAAACAGTCAAAAATGGGTTAGAAACAGCCAAGAATGAAATTCCTGAAAAAGGGCAAAGACTGGGTTAGAAACAGCTGAAAATGGGTTAAAAACAGCTGAAAATGAAATTAATTATAAAAGGGCAAAGATCGGGTCAGAAACAGCCAAAAATGGGTTAGAAAGAGATGAAAATGAAATTCCTGGAAAAAGGGTAAAGATTGGGTCAGAAACAGCCAAAAATGGGTGTGAAACAGCTAAGAATGAAATTCCTGAAAAGAGGGCAGCAATTGGGTCAGAAACAGCCAAAAATTGGTGTGAAACAGCTGAAAATGAAATTCATTATAAAAGGGCAAAGATCGGGTCAGAAACAGCCAAAAATGGGTTAGAAAGAGATGAAAATGAAATTCCTGGAAAAAGGGCAACAATTGCATCAGAAACAGCCAAAAATGGGTTAAAAAGAGCTATAAATGAAATTACTGAAAAAAGGGCAACTATTGGGTTAGAAACACCCCAAAATGGGTTAAAAAGAGATGAAAATGAAATTCCTGGAAAAAGGGTAAAGATCGGGTCAGAAACACCCAAAAATGGGTGTGAAACAGCTGAAAATGAAATTCATTATAAAAGGGTAAAGATTGGGTCAGAAACACCCAAAAATGGGTTAGAAACAGCCAAGAATGAAATTCCTGAAAAAAGGGCAAAGATCGGGTCAGAAACAACCGAAAATGGGTTAAAAACAGCTGAAAATGAAATTGCTGAAAGGAGGATTAGAAATTGTGGAGAAGAATCCTGAATTCCAGATACCAGGATTACAAATTGAAGAATCCTTTTCCTCTTCATGCTAATCGCTGCTAGAAATGACCAAAAACGTTAAAATTGAGGGGGTAAAAAAAAATTGGATTAAAAAACCTCTGAAATGGGTTTAAAAGGAGGCAAAGCCAGCTGACGACCACTTCAAAAAAAAAAAATTGTAGTTAGAATTTTGGAAATGGAGTCAGAAACACTTTGAAATGCGTGTCCCCTCATGACTTCCCTCCACACCTTGCCTCATATTTTAATCCCTTTTTCTCTCTACATATTTTCCTGCCTTTTTCTCCCCTCACATTTCCCACGTTTTTTCCCCTCACACTTTCTGCATTTTTCCTCTCCTCACACTTTCCTGCCTTTTTTCCCCTCATTTTCCTCCCTTTTTCCCCCCTCACACTTTCCCGCCTTCTTCTTCCCTCACAATTCCCATCTTCTTCCTCTCCTCACATTTTCTTCCCTTTTTCTCCCCTCACACTTTCCCACCTTATTTCCCCTCACCTCACACTTTCTGCATTTTTCCTCTCCTCACAATTCCCCACTTCTCCTCTCCTCACATTTTTCTCCCCTCACAATTTCCTGCTATTTTTCCCCTCACAATTTCCTAATTTTTTTTTCCCCTCACACTTTCCCGCCTTTTTTTCCCCTCACACTTTCCCACCTTTTTTTCCCCTCAGAATTTCCCGCCTTTTTCCTCCCCTCACTTTCCTGCTCTTTTCCTCTCCTCACATTTTTCTCCCTTTTTCTCCTCTCACATTTCCCACCTTTTTTTCCCCTCACACTTTCTGCATTTTTCCTCTCCTCACAATTCTTTATCTTTTTCCTCTCCACATTTTTCTCCCCTCACAATTTCCTGCTTTATTTCCCCTCACACTTTCCCGCCTTTTTTGTTCCCCTCACAAATTCCCGCCTTTTTTCTCCCCTCACATTTCCCCACCTTTTTCTCCCCTCACAATTCCCTTTTTCCTCTCCTCACATATTCTGCATTTTTCCTCTCCTCACACTTTCCTGCTTTTTTTTTTCCCTCACATTTTCCTCCCAATTCCCCACCTTTTTCTCCTCAGTCTCACACTTCCTATTTTTTTCTGCCCTCACAATTCCCCACCTTTTTTCCCCTCACATTTTCCTCCCTTTTTCTCCCCTCACACTTTCTCATCTTCTTCCCTCACAATTCCCACCTTTTTCCTCACACTTTCTGCGTTTTTTCTCTCATCACATTTTCCTCCCCTCACACTTTCTTGCCTTTTTCTCCCCTCACACCTTCCTCCCTTTTTCCTCTCCTCACAATTCCCCACTTTTCCTCTCCTCACATTTTTCTCCCCTCACAATTTCCTGCTATTTTTCCCCTCACAATTTCCTAATTTTTTTTTCCCCTCACAAATTCCCGCCTTTTTTTCCCCTCAGAATTTCCTGCCTTTTTTTCCCCTCACACTTTCCCGCCTTTTTTTCCCCTCACACTTTCCCGCCTTTTTCCTCCCCTCACTTTCCTGCTTTTTTCATCTCCTCACATTTTTCTCCCTTTTTCTCCTCTCACATTTCCCCACCTTTTTTCCCCCTCACACTTTCCGCATTTTTCCTCTCCTCACATTTTTCTCCCCTCACAATTTCCTGCTATTTTTCCCCTCACAAATTCCCGCCTTTTTTTTCCCCCTCACAAATTCCCACCTTTTTTCCCCCTCACACTTTCCTGCTTTTTTTTCTCCCCTCACATTTTCCTCCCTTTTTCTTCCCTCACAATTCCCCACAATTCCAGGTTTTTGAGGATTTTGGGGTACTTTGAGGTACCTGCATCCAGCGTTTTGAGGATTTTGGGGGAGTTTTGATGATTTTGGGAGGTTTTGATGATTCTGGGGTACCTGCACCCAGTTTTTGAGGATTTTGGGTGGTTTTGATGATTTTTTGAGGTTCTGATGATTTCAGGGTACTTGCGTCCAGCGTTTTGAGGATTTGGGGGGGGTTTGATGGTTTTGGGGGGGTTTTGAGGATTTTGGGGTACTTTGGGGTACCTGCACCCGTGTTTTTGATGATTCTGGGGTACCTGGCCCCAGGTTTTTAAGATTTTTGGGGTACTTTGGGGTACCTGCCTCCAGGATTTTGATGATTCTGTGGTACCTGCCCCCAGGTTTTCGAGGATTTCGGGAGGTTTTGATGATTTTGGGGTACCTGTCTCCAGGTTTTGATGATTGTGTGCTACCTGCCCCAGGTTTTTGATGATTTTGGGGAACTTGTGGTACCTGCCCCCAGGTTTTCGAGGATTTTGGGATACCTGCCCCCAGGTTTTTGATGATTTTGGGGTACCTGCCCCCAGGTTTTGATGATTCTGTGGTACCTGCCCCCAGGTTTTCGAGGATTTCGGGAGGTTTTGATGATTCTGTGGTACCTGCCCCCAGGTTTTTGATGATTTTGGGGAACCTGGGGTACCTGCCGCCAGGTTTTGATGATTCTGTGCTACCTGCCCCCAGGTTTTTGATGATTTTGGGGTACCTGCCCCCAGGTTTTCGAGGATTCCGGGGTACCTGCCCCCAGGTTTTTGATGATTTTGGGGAACTTGGGGTACCTGCCCCCAGGTTTTTGATGATTTTGGGGTACTTGGGGTACCTGTCTCCAGGTTTTTGATGATTCTGTGCTACCTGCCCCCAGGTTTTTGATGATTTTGGTGTACTTTGGGGTACCTGCCCCCAGGTTTTTGATGATTCTGTGCTACCTGCCCCCAGGTTTTTGATGATTTTGGGGAACTTGGGGTACCTGCCCCCAGGTTTTCGAGGATTTTGGGGTACCTGCCCCCAGGTTTTTGATGATTCTGTGGTACCTGCCCCCAGGTTTTTGATGATTCTGTGGTACCTGCCCCCAGGTTTTCGAGGATTTCGGGAGGTTTTGATGATTCTGTGGTACCTGCCCCCAGGTTTTTGATGATTTTGGGGTACTTTGGGGTACCTGCCCCCAGGTTTCTGAGGATTTTGGGGTACTTTGGGGTACCTGCCCCCAGGTTTTTGATGATTCTGTGTACCTGCCCCAAGGTTTTTGATGATTTTGGGGTACCTGCCCCCAGGTTTTTGATGATTTTGGGGAACTTGGGGTACCTGCCCCCAGGTTTTTGATGATTCTGTGCTACCTGCCCCAGGTTTTTGATGATTTTGGAGAACTTGGGGTACCTGCCTCCAGGTTTTTGATGATTTTGGGGTACTTTGGGGTACCTGCCCCAAGGTTTTTGATGATTTTGGGGTACCTGCCCCCAGGTTTTTGATGATTTTGGGGAACTTGGGGTACCTGCCTCCAGGTTTTTGATGATTTTGGGGTACTTTGGGGTACCTGCCCCCAGGTTTTTGATGATTTTGGGGAACCTGGGGTACCTGCCGCCAGGTTTTGATGATTCTGTGCTACCTGCCCCCAGGTTTTTGATGATTTTGGGGTACCTGCCCCCAGGTTTTTGATGATTCTGTGCTACCTGCCCCAGGTTTTTGATGATTTTGGGGAACTTGGGGTACCTGCCCCCAGGTTTTTGATGATTTTGGGGAACTTGGGGTACCTGCCCCCAGGTTTTTGATGATTTTGGGGAACTTGGGGTACCTGCCCCCAGGTTTTTGATGATTTTGGAGAACTTGGGGTACCTGCCCCCTGGTTTTGATGATTCTGTGCTACCTGCCCCCAGGTTTTTGATGATTCTGTGGTACCTGCCCCCAGGTTTTCGAGGATTTCGGGAGGTTTTGATGATTCTGTGGTACCTGCCCCAGGTTTTTGATGATTTTGGGGAACTTGGGGTACCTGCCCCCAGGTTTTTGATGATTTTGGGGTACTTTGGGGTACCTGCCCCCAGGTTTTCGAGCATTCCGGGGCGCCGTGCCGTACCTGCGTCCAGCGTTTTGACGATCTGCGGCGCGCGCTCGATGTCCAGCAGCAGGTTGTCGAACCAGCCGTGCTCCCACAGGTAGAGGAAGACGCTCAGGCGGTTCCGCAGCGCCGCCTGAGCCTCCTGCTGCCGCTTCCCCGCCTCGTCCGGGTGGTACTTGGAGCGAAACCTGCGCGGGTTTTGGGGGAAAAACACGGGAAAACGGGGCTGGGCTCCGGGCGCCGCTCCCCACCGCCGCGGTGCTGGAGGGGAGCCCCAAATTTGGGGTTTTTTGGAGGTTTTTGGGGACGGAGGGGGAGCCCTGTTTGGAGAGTTTGTGAAATGGGGTGGGGTGGGTCCCAAATTTATCCCGAATTTGGGGAGCCCTGAATTTTCTGTAATTGGGAGCGGGGAGGTCCTAACTGCGGTTTTTGGGGAGGGAGGGGAAGATTTGGTGGGACACAAACGGGGATGGGGAGGTCAAAATCCGTAAATTGGGGAGGGGGACGCCCCAAATTTATGGGGGAACCACGAATTTGGTCAAATTGGGGTGGGGGAATCCTCGTTTTTTACAAACAGGACCCCTCAGCATCCCCTAAAACGGGGGCAGATCGGAGCCCCCGCAGAGGGGGTTTGGGTTTTGGGGCATTTTGGGTGTTTTGAGGCGTTCTCGGGGTGTTTTGGTGCTTTTTGGGGCTGTTCCACACTGCTTTCAGGGCTGTTTTGGGAAAGGTTTTCAGAGATTTTTTGGGATGTCTGCTGGGATCTTTGGGAAGCTTTTTGGCTCTCTGGAACGTCTCAGGCGGGATTTTTGTGGGATTTTGGTTTTGAGCCTCCTCTGAGAGCAATTTTGGGGCGTTTTGAGACATTTTTGTTATTTTTAATTTTTTTTAGGAGCGCTGTTTCCATTTTTGGGGGTGGTTTTAGACACGAATTAAACGCGTGGGTGGAAAACACCCACGAGTGGGTTTGTGGCTTTTTTAAGGTACATTTTGGGGTGCTTTTACACCATTTTGGGGCTCTTTTCAGAGCGTTTTTGGGGCGTTTTGCCGCGTTTTTGGTGCGGTTCGGGGGGCGCTTGTTCTGAGCCATTTTTGGGTGGTTTTGGGACGGTTCTGAACCATTTCTGGGGTTTTTTAAGGCATTTCTGGATGGTTTTGGGGCGGTTCTGAGCCATTTTTGGGTGGTTTTGGGGCGGTTCTGAGCCATTTTTGGGGTTTTTTAAGGGATTTCTGGGTGGTTTTGGGGCGGTTCTGAACCATTTTTGGGTGGTTTTGGGCCGGTTCTGGACCAATTCAGGTATTTCTGGATGGTTTTGGGGCGGTTCTGAACCATTTTTGGGTGGTTTTGGGCCGGTTCTGAACCATTTCAGGTATTTCTGGGTGGTTTTGGGCTGGTTCTGAACCATTTCTGGGGTTTTTTAAGGGGTTTCTGGGTGGTTTTGGGACGGTTCTGAACCATTTTTGGGTGGTTTTGGGCCGGTTCTGGACCAATTCAGGTATTTCTGGGTGGTTTTGAGGCGGTTCTGAACCGTTTTTGGGTGGTTTTGGGACGGTTCTGAACCATTTCTGGGGTTTTTTAAGGGATTTCTGGGTGGTTTTGGGGCAGTTCTGAGCCATTTCTGGGGTTTTTTAAGGGATTTCTGGATGGTTTTGGGGCGGTTCTGAACCATTTTTGGGTGGTTTTGGGGCGGTTCTGAGCCATTTTTGGGTGGTTTTGGTTCTGAGCTCTCTGAGGGGTTTTTGGGCAGTTTTGGGGCGTTTCTGAGCCGTTTCAGGTATTTCTGGGTGGTTTTGGGACGGTTCTGAGCCATTTTTGGGTGGTTTTGGGCTGGTTCTGAACCGTTTCTGGGGTTTTTTAAGGGGTTTCTGGGTGGTTTTGGGGCGGTTCTGAGCTATTTTTGGGTGGTTTTGGGCTGGTTCTGAACCATTTCTGGGGATTTTAAGGGATTTCTGGGTGGTTTTGGGGTGGTTCTGAACCATTTTTGGGTGGTTTTGGGACGGTTCTGAGCCATTTTTGGGTGGTTTTGGTTTTGAGCTCTCTGAGGGGTTTGGGGCAGTTTTGGCGCAGTTCTGAACCGTTTCAGGTATTTCTGGGTGGTTTTGGGGCAGTTCTGAGCCATTTCTGGGGTTTTTTAAGGGATTTCTGGATGGTTTCGGGGCGGTTCTGAGCTCTCTGAGGGGTTTTGGGGCAGTTTTGGGGCGTTTCTGAGCCGTTTCCAGGTGTTCCAGGTGTCCCGTGGGGGGTTCAGGGTCATACCTACACTCGCCGCGAGCGTCGCCGTCCGCCGGGCCCCGACAACTGCGGCGGTTTTAAAACCCCGTCCCCGCCGCTTTTTGTTTTTTTGGTTTTTTTTGGCTTTTTTTGGGTGTTTTTTTTGGCACAGACCCCCCCAAAAATAAAACAACAAAGGTCCCTGGCTGCTTCCTGCACTGTGACCTCGCCGCATTGTGCGCGGCCCCGCCCTCTCTGCCTGCCCCGCCCGGCGGCTCCGCGGCTCCCGAGGGCGCTGGGGGAGAAGGGAAGCGTTAAAGCTGCAGAGAGCCCCAAAATCCACCCCGAATCCACCCAAAATTCACCCCAGATCCGGCCCCAGAAGGGTGCGAAACAACGGAAATGGTAAAGCTGCTGGAACCCCGAAAATCCGCCCAAAATCCACCCAAAATCACCCAAAATCCACCCCGAAATCCGGCCCCGAGGGGCTGCGAGACAACGGAAATGGTAAAGCTGCAGAGAGCCCCAAAATCCACCCCAAATTCACCCAAAATTCACCCCAAAATCCGGCCCCAGAGGGGTGCGAAACAACGGAAATGGTAAAGCTGCTGGAACCCCGAAAATACGCCCAAAATCCACCCAAAATCACCCAAAATTCACCCCAGATCCGGCCCCAGAGGGCTGCGAAACAACGGAAATGGTAAAGCTGCTGGAACCCCAAAAATCCGCCCAAAATCACCCAAAATTCACCCCAAAATCCAGCCCCGAGGGGCTGGAGACAACGGAAATGTTAAAGCTGCTGGAACCCCGAAAATCCGCCCAAAATCCACCCAAAATCACCCAAAATCCACCCCGAAATCCGGCCCCAGGGGGGTGCGAAACAATGGAAATGTTAAAGCTGCAGAGACCCCCAAAATCCACCCAAAATTCACCCAAAATTCACCCCAAATCCGGCCCCAGAGGGGTGCGAAACAACGGAAATGGTAAAGCTGCTGAAACCCCGAAAATCCACCCAAAATCACCCAAAATTCACCCCAAATCTGGCCCTGAGGGTGCTGGGAGAAAATGGAAATGTTAAACCTGCAGAAACCCCCAAAATTCACCCAAAATCCCCCAAAATCTGGCCCCAGGGGGGTGCGAGACAACGGAAATGTTAAAGCTGCAGAAACCACCAAAATTCACCCAAAATTCACCCAAAATCCCCCAAAATCCGGCCCCGAGGGGCTGTGAGCAACAGAAATTATAAACCTGCAAAAACCCTGAAAATCCACCCAAAATTCACCCAAAATCCCCCAAAATCCAGCCGTGAGGGTGTTGGGAGAAAATGGAAATGTTAAACCTGCTGAAACCCCCAAAATTCACCCAAAATCACCCAAAATCCACCCAAAATCCGGCCCCGAGGGTGCTGGGAGAAAATGGAAATGATAAACCTGCAGAAACCCCGAAAATCCACCCAAAATCCACCCAAAATCCGGCCCTGGGGGAGCGTGAGACAATTTTCTCACCGACACCCCCATTATTTTTGGAAAAAAAGCCCCATTTTTTTTTAAAAAGCCATTTTTGTACCAAAACCCCCATTTTCTCACCAGCACCCCCCTATATTTTGGGGGAAAACCCCCATTTTTCTTCAAAAACCCCGTTTTTTCTACCAGCACCCCCATCTTTTTTGGGAAAAACCCCCATTTAACAGAAAAAATTCCATTGTCTCACCAATCCCTCGTATTTTTTGGGAAAAAACCCAATTTTTTTTAAAAAACCCCATTTTTTCTACCAACACCCCCGTATTTTTTGGGAAACCTCCCCATATTTTCAGGAAAAAAACCCCATTTTATTGTAAAAACCCCATTTTTTAAAAAAAAAAAAACCGTTTTTTTTTAAAAAAAAAACCCAGATTTTTTGGAAAAACCCCCATTTTCTCACCAGCACCCCATATTTTTGGGGAAAAAACCCCATTTTTCTTTAAAAACCCCATTTATTCTACCAGCACCCCCATCTTTTCTGGGAAAAACCCCGTTTAAAAAAAAAAACATTTTTTCTACCAAAATTCCCATATTTTTTGTAAAAACTCCGTTTTTTTTGTAAAAACCCCATATTTTCAGGAAAAAACCCATATTTTTTGTTAAAAGCCACATTTTTTCTACCAACACCCCCATATTTTTTGCAAAAAAAACCCATTTGTTTTGTAAAAACTCCCGTATTTTTTTAAAAACCCCCATACTTTGGGAAAAACACCCAACTTTTTAAAAAAACTCCCACATTTTCAGAAAAAAACCCGATTTTTTTGTAAAAATCCCCATTTTTCTTACCAAAACCCCAATTTTTTCCCGAAAACCCCTTTTTTTAAGTCTCTTTTTTTTTCCGAAAACCCCATTTTTTTTCCGAAAACCCCCATTTTTCTTACCAAAACCCCCACATTTTTCGTAAAAACCCCATTTTTCCCCAAAAACCCCATTTTTTTTTAAAAACCCCCATTTTTTAAAAAAAAAAAAAAACATTTTTTCCCCCAAACCCCCATTTTTTCCCCGATTTTTCCCCCAAAACCCCCATTTTTTTAAAAAAATCCCCCTTTTTTTTAAAAAAACCCCATTCTTTCCCCAAAACCCCCATTTTTTTTAAAAAACCCCATTTTTCCACCCAAACCCCCATATTTTTTTAAAAACCCCCATTTTCCCCCCAAACCCCCATTTTTTTTTTAAAAACCCCAATTTTTTTTTAAAAAACCCCCATTTTCCCCAAAACCCCCATTTTTTTTTTAAGAAACCCCATTTTTTTTCCAAAAACCCCCATTTTCCCCCCAAAACCCCCATTTTTTTTTCCAAAAAACCCCATTTTTTTTCCCAAAACCCCCATTTTCCCCCCAAAACCCCCATTTTTTTTTCCAAAAACCCCCATTTTCTTTCTAAAAACCCCCATTTTTTTTTAAAAAAAACCCCATTTTTTTCCAAAAACCCCCATTTCCCCCCAAAAACCCCATTTTTTTTCGAAAAACCCCCATTTTTTTTTCCAAAAACCCCATTTTTTTTCCAAAAACCCCCATTTTCTTTCCAAAAACCCCCATTTTTTTTTCCAAAAACCCCATTTTCCCCCCAAAACCCCCATTTTGTTTTAAAAACCCCATTTTTTTTTAAAAAGCCCCCATTTTTTTTTAAAAAAACCCAATTTTTTTTCCAAAAACCCCCATTTTTTTTCCAAAACCCCCATTTTTTTTCCAAAAACCCCATTTTTTCCCCCCAAACCCCATTTTTCAACCCCTTCCCGCGGCGCCGTACCACTCCTCGTCCTTGTGGGCCAGGAAGAAGTCCTGCAGCTGCTGGCGCCGGAAGTCCAGCTTGTAGTCGTTGTAGCGCTTCACGGCCTCCGTCTCGTCCACAGCGTCGTCCAGCGACAGCAGGAACTCCTTGAAGCTCTTGAGCACCGGCGGCGCCGCGCCCAGCTCCACCTCGGCGATGCTGCCCAGCCTGCCATCGGATCGATATTGGATCGATATCGGATCGATACTGAGGTTTGGGATCGATATCGGGTCAATATTGGGAGATTTGGGATCAATATCAGGGATTTCAGCACCGGCGGCGCCGCGCCCAGCTCCACCTCGGCAATGCTGCCCAGCCTGCCATCGGATCGATATTGGATCGATATCGAGGTTTGGGATCGATATCGGATCGATATTGGGAGATTTGGGATCGATATCGGATCAATATTGGGAGATTTGGGATCAATATCAGGGATTTCGGCACCGGTGGTGCTGCGCCCAGCTCCACCTCGGCGATGCTGCCCAGCCTGCCATCGGATCGATATTGGATCGATATCGAGGTTTGGGATCGATATCGGGGGGTTTGGGATCGATATCGGGTCAATATTGGGAGATCTGGGATCAATATCGGGGATTTCGGCACCATTGGAGCCGTGCCCAGCTCCACCTCCGTGATGCTGCCCAGCCTGGCATCGGTATCGGATCGATATCAGATCAATATCGAGGTTTGGGATCGATATCGGGGGTTTGGGATCGATATCGGGGGGTTTGGGATTGATATCGGGTCAATATTGGAAGATTTGGGATCGATATCGGGGATTTCAGCACCATCAGAGCCGTGCCCAGCTCCACCTCCGCGATGCTGCCCAGCCTGGCATCGGTATCGGATCGATATCGGATCAATATCGAGGTTTGGGATCGATATCGGAGGGTTTGGGATCGATATCGGATCGATATTGGGAGATTTGGGATCGATATCGGATCAATATCAGGGATTTCGGCACCAATGGAGCCGCACCCAGCTCCACCTCGGCGATGCTGCCCAGCCTGCCATCGGATCAATAGCGGATCAATATCGAGGTTTGGGATTGATATCGGGGGGTTTGGGATCAATATCGGATCGATATCGAGGTTTGGGATCGATATCGGATCAATATTGGGAGATTTGGGATCGATATCAGGGGGTTTGGGATCGATATCGGATCAATATCGGGGGATTTGGGATCAATATCAGATCAGTATTGGATCAATATCGGAGATTTGGGATCGATATTGCGAGATTTGGGATCGATACCGGATCAATATCAGAGATTTGGGATCGATATCAGGGATTTGGGATCGATATCAGATCAATATTGAGGTTTGGGATCAATAATGAGGGGTTTGGGATTCACATCGGAGGATTTGGGATCAATATTGGGGGATTTGGGATCAATATCAGATTAATATCGAGTCAATATTGGAAATTTGGGATCGATATTGGGGGATTTGGGATCGATACTGGATCAATATTGGATCAATATCGGATCAATATTGGGGGATTTGGGATCGATATCGGATCAATATCGAGGTTTGGGATCAATATTGGGAATTTTGGGTCCATTTTGGGCGATTTTGGGGCCATTTGGAATCAGAATTTCCGGGGGTTGTTCAGGGGATTTTGGGGCCGTTTTTTGGGGTGAATTTTTGGGATTTTGGGGCCGTTTTTTGAGGTGAATTTTTGGGATTTTGGGGCCGTTTTTTGGGGTGAATTTTTGGGATTTTGGGGCCGTTTTTTGGGGTGAATTCAGTGGATTTTGGGTCCGTTTGAATTCATGATTTCTGGGGATTTTTGGGGGGTTTTGGGCCGTTTTTTGGGGTGATTTTGGGTGATTTTGGGACCGTTCGGAATCAGAATTTCCGGGGGTTTTTCAGGTGGTTTTGGGCCATTTTTTGGGGTGAATTCAGTGGATTTTGGGGCTGTTTTTGGGGTGATTTTGGGCGATTTTGGGGCAGTTTGAATTCAGGATTTCCGGGGGTTTTTTGGGGGGGTTTTGGGCTGTTTTTTGGGGCCATTTTTGGGTCTGTTTTGGGTGATTTTGGGGCCGTTCGGGATCAGAATTTCCGGGGGTTTTTGGGGGGGTTTTGGGCCGTTTTTTGGGGTGAATTCAGCGGATTTTGGGGCTGGTTTTGGGGTGAATTTGGGGGATTTTGGGGCCGTTTTTTGGGGTGAATTTGGGGGATTTTGGGGCTGGTTTTGGGGTGAATTTTGGGGATTTTGGCTCACCTGGCCTGGATGGGCAGCAGCTGGTGCTGCACCCGCAGGGGTTTGGGGCCATTTTTGGGGTGATTTTGGGGTGATTTTGGGGGATTTTGGGGCAGTTTGAATTCAGGATTTCCGGGGGTTTTTTGGGGGGTTTTGAGCTGTTTTTTGGGGCCGTTTTTGGGTCCGTTTTGGGTGATTTTGGGGCCGTTCGGGATCAGAATTTCCGCGGGTTTTGGGCCGTTTTTTGGGGTGAATTCAGTGGATTTTGGGGCTGGTTTTGGGGTGAATTTGGGTGATTTTGGAGCCGTTTGGGATCAGGATTTCCGGGGGTTTTTGGGCCGTTTTTTGGGGTGAATTTGGGGGATTTTGGCTCACCTGGCCTGGATGGGCAGCAGCGGGTGCTGCACCCACAGGGCTTTGGGGCCATTTTGGGTCCATTTTTGGGTCAGTTTTGGGCGATTTTGGGTCCGTTTGGGATCAGCATTTCCGGGGGTTTTTGGGGTGGTTTTGGGCCGTTTTTTGGGGTGAATTTTTGGGATTTTGGCTCACCTGGCCTGGATGGGCTGCAGCAGCGGGTGCTGCACCCACAGGGGTTTGGGGCCGTTTTTGGGGTGATTTTGGGTAATTTTGGGTCCGTTTTGGGCGATTTTGGGGCCGTTTGGGATCAGCATTTCCGGGGGTTTTTCAGGTGCTTTTGGGCCGTTTTTTGGGGTGAATTTTTGGGATTTTGGCTCACCTGGCCTGGATGGGCAGCAGCTGGTGCTGCACCCACAGGGGTTTGGGGCCGTTTTTGGGGTGATTTTGGGTCCGTTTTGGGCGATTTTGGGACCGTTCGGGATCAGAATTTCCGGGGATTTTTCAGGTGCTTTTGGGCCGTTTTTTGGGGTGAATTTTTGGGATTTTGGCTCACCTGGCCTGGATGGGCAGCAGCTGGTGCTGCAGCAGCGGGTGCTGCACCCACAGGGGTTTGGGGCCGTTTTTGGGGTGAATTTGGGTCAGTTTTGGGCGATTTTGGGGCCGTTCGGGATCAGGATTTCCGGGGGTTTTCAGGTGGTTTTGGGCCGTTTTTTGGGGTGAATTTGGGCGATTTTGGCTCACCTGGCCTGGATGGGCAGCAGCTGGTGCTGCAGCAGCGGGTGCTGCACCCACAGGGGTTTGGGGCCATTTTTGGGGTGATTTTGGGTCCGTTTTGGGTGATTTTGGGTCCGTTTGGGATCAGAATTTCCGGGGGGGTTTTGGCCGATCCCGGGTCATTTTTTGGGGTGAATTTTTGGGATTTTGGCTCACCTGGCCTGGATGGGCAGCAGCTGGTGCTGCAGCAGCGGGTGCTGCACCTCGTGGGGTCCCCAGGGCGCCTGGGGGGGGCCGTAGGTGGGGCCGGCCCCTCCCCCCCCGCTGTAGGGCAGCTCGTAGCCGGCGTGGTAGGGGTCAGCGGCGTGGTCATCCCTGCGGCCGGAGAGAGGTCAGGGGTCACTCAGGGGTCACCCAGGGGTCACTCAGGGGTCACTCAGGGGTCACTCAGGGGTCACTGAGGGTCAGGGGTCACTCAGGGGTCACTCAGGGGTCACTGAGGGTCAGGGGTCAGCGGCGTGGTCATCCCTGCGGCCGGAGAGAGGTCAGGGGTCACTCAGGGGTCACTCAGGGGTCACTCAGGGGTCACTGAGGGTCAGGGGTCACTCAGGGGTCACTCAGGGTCAGGGGTCACTGAAAGGTCACTCAGGGGTCAAAGGTCACCGGCGCTCTGGGCCGGTCACTCCGTGGTCACCACTGTGAAAAAACCAGGCGGATTTTGGGGCGGATTTGGGGATTTTGGAGAATTTTTGGGGCGGATTTGGGGGATTTCAGGAAAATTTTGGGGCGGATTTCGGTTTTTTTGAGAATTTTTGGGGCGGATTTGGGGATTTTGGAGAATTTTTGGGGTGGATTTGGGGGATTTCGGGAAAATTTTGGGGCGGATTTGGGGGTTTTTGAGAATTTTTGGGGCAGATTTGGGGGATTTTGGAGAATTTTTGGGGCGGATTTCGGTTTTTTTGAGAATTTTTGGGGCGGATTTGGGGGATTTTGGAGAATTTTTGGGGCGGATTTGGGGGATTTTGGGAAAATTTTGGGGTGGATTTGGGGGATTTTGGGCTGAATTTTGGGGTGAATTAAGATGATTTTGGGCTGTATTTTGGGGTGATTTTGGGCCGTATTTTGGGCTGAATTTTGGGGTGAATTCGGGTGATTTTGGGCCGCATTTTGGGCTGTATTTTGGGCTATATTTAGGATAATTTGGGCTGTGTTTTGGGGTAAATTCAGGCGATTTTAGATCACTCACCTGTCCCGTCGGAGCCATTTCTGGGGCAGTATTTGGGGTTATTTTGGGGTGATTTTGGGCTGTATTTGGGATAATTTCGGGCTGTATTTGGGTGTATTTTGGGGTGAATTTGGGTGATTTTGGTCACTCACCAGTCCCTCCGGAGCCGTTTCTGGGGCAGTGTTTGGACTGTATTTCAGACTGTATTTTGGGTGTATTTTGGAGTGATTTTGGGTGTATTTGGGATAATTCTGGCTGTATTTTGGGGTGAATTCGGGCTGGATTTGGGATAATTCTGGCTGGATTTTGGGGTGAATTTGGGCGATTTTGGTCACTCACCAGTCCCTCCAGAGCCGTTTCTGGGGCAGCGTTTGGGGTAATTTTGGGGTGATTTTGGGGTGATTTTGGGCTGTATTTTGGGCTGTATTTTGGGGTGAATTCGGGGTAATTTTGGGCTGAATTCGGGCCGTATTTCGGGCAGTATTTTGGGCTGTATTTTGGGGTGAATTTGGGCAGTATTTGGGGTGAATTTGGGCGATTTTGGTCACTCACCAGTCCCGTCTCAGCCGTTTCTGGGGCAGTGTTTGGGGTGATTTTGGGGTGATTTTGGGGTGATTTTGGGCCGTATTCTGGGCTGTATTTTGGAGTGAATTTGGGCAGTATTTGGGGTGAATTCAGGCGATTTTGGTCACTCACCAGTCCCTCCGGAGCCGTTTCTGGGGCAGCGTTTGGGGTGATTTTGGGGTGATTTTGGGGTTATTTCGGGCTGTATTTCGGGCTGTATTTTGGGGTGAATTCGGGCTGGATTTGGGATAATTCTGGCTGTATTTTGGGGTGAATTTGGGCGATTTTGGTCACTCACCAGTCCCTCCGGAGCCGTTTCTGGGGCAGTGTTTGGACTGTATTTTGGGTGTATTTTGGGGTGAATTCGGGCGATTTTGGTCACTCACCAGTCCCGTCTCAGCCGTTTCTGGGGCGGGCTCAGCTCGTGCCGGGCCGGCGAGAAGCGCTCCCGCCGGCTCCGCTCGTAGTCCCGGTAATCCCGACTGCGCCGCTCCCGGCCCCGCTCCCAGTCCCTGCAACCGATCCCACTGGGACGGACTGGGACGGACTGGGAACCCCGGGACAGGGACTGGGACAAACTGGGAACCCCGGGACAGGGACTGGGACGGACTGGGAGGGACTGGGACAAACTGGGAACCCCGGGACAGGGACTGGGACGGACTGGGAGGGACTGGGAACCCCGGAACAGGGACTGGGACAAACTGGGAACCCCGGGACAGGGACTGGGACGGACTGGGAGGGACTGGGAACGCTGGGGGAGGGACTGGGACGGACTGGGAGGGACTGGGAACGCTGGGGGAGGGACTGGGACGGACTGGGACAAACTGGGAACCCCGGGGGAGGGACTGGGACAAACTGGGAGGGAACTGGGACAAACTGGGAGGGAACTGGGATGGACTGGGAGGGACTGGGAGGGACTGGGACAAACTGGGAGGGACTGGGAGGGACTGGGAACCCCGGGGGAGGGACTGGGACGGACTGGGAGGGACTGGGACAAACTGGGAGGGACTGGGAGGGAACTGGGAGGGAACTGGGACAAACTGGGAGGGACTGGGAGGGACGGGGATGGACTGGGAGGGAACTGGGACGGACTGGGAACCCCGGGGGAGGGACTGGGATGGACTGGGAGGGACTGGGAACCCCGGGGGAGGGACTGGGACAAACTGGGATGGACTGGGAGGGAACTGGGACAAACTGGGAGGGACTGGGAGGGATCTGGGACAAACTGGGAGGGACTGGGATGGAACTGGGAGGGAACTGGGACAAACTGTGAGGGACTGGGGGGGGACTGGGAGGGAACTGGGACAAACTGGGAGGGACTGGGATGGACTGGGAGGGATCTGGGACAAACTGGGAGGGACTGGGATGGAACTGGGAGGGACTGGGGGGGGACTGGGGGGGACTGGGACAAACTGGGATGGACTGGGATGGACTGGGATGGACTGGGAGGGAACTGGGAGGGAACTGGGAGGGACTGGGACAAACTGGGATGGACTGGGAACCCCCCAGGGCCTGAACTGGGATTAACTGGGAGCCCGGGACCCCTCCCAGTCCCTCCCTGACCCCTCCCAGTGCCCCACCGGTCACTCCCAGTTTATCCCAGTCCCTCAGGGGTCACTCATTGGTCACTCACTGGTCACTCAGGGTCACTCAGTCACTCATTGGTCACTCACCGGTCACTCACTGGTCACTCATTGGTCACTCATTGGTCACTCATGGTCACTCACCGGTCACTCCACTCGTCCCTCCTCCTCTCCTCGCGCTCCCGGGATCTCTCGTAGTCGCTGCGCTCCCGCCGGAATTTGTCCCGGCGCCGCCGGTCGTACTCGTCGTCGCTGTCGCCCATCGCGGGGTCACCGCGGGGTCACCGCGGGGTCACCGAGGGGTCACCGGGGGTCACAGGGGTCACCACGGGGTCAGCAAAGGGTCACTGAGGTCACTGCAGGGGCACCGAGTCACCCAAAGGGAGCCCAGAGTGACCCCAGGGTGACCCCTGACCCCCAGAGTGACCCCAGGGTGACCCCTGACCCACAATGGGACCCCCAGAGTGACCCCGGGGTGACCCCTGACCCCCAGAGTGACCCCAGGGTGACCCCAGGGTGACCCCTGACCCCCCCAGTGACCCCTGACCTCCCCAGGGACCCCCAGAGTGACCCCAGGGTGACCCCTGACCCCCAGAGTGACCCCAGGGTGACCCCAGGGTGACCCCTGACCCACAATGGGACCCCCAAAGTGACCCCCCAGTGACCCCTGACCCCCCCCCAGTGACCCCTGACCCCCCCAGTGACCCCAGAGTGACCCCAGGGTGACCCCTGACCCACAATGGGACCCCCAAAGTGACCCCCCAGTGACCCCTGACCCCCCCAGGGACCCCAGAGTGACCCCAGGGTGACCCCTGACCCCCCCCAGTGACCCCAGAGTGACCCCTGACCCCCCCGTGACCCCTGACCCCCCCAGGACCCCCCCAGTGACCCCCAGACCCACAAAGGGACCCCCAGGGTGACCCCTGACCCCCCCGTGACCCCTGACCCCCCCAATTCACCTTCCCACCGCCCCCCTCGCCCCCTCCCGTGATGCTTTGCGGCCTCCCCCAGACCCCCCGGGCCCTCCCCTCCCCCCCCCCCAGCCGGGACCCCCCCCCTCACCCCCGTGACGTCACGCACCCCGCCCGTGACGTCACTCATCCCCTCCGTGACGTCACAAGCTCCCCCCCCCACACCCCCGGTCGGGACCTGCCGCGCGGGCCCCGCGCGCGCCGCTCCCCGCTCGCTTCCGGCCCGGAAGTGACGTCACCGGAATGGCGCCGCCGGGGGAAGGAGGAGGGAAGGGGGGGGAAGGGAGGGAGGAAGGGAGGAAGGGAGGGAAAAAAAAACCAAAAGCGGCGAGAAGCGGCGGCGGCCCCGCCCCGCGCCCCCCGCCCGCCTCCCCCGGGCCCGCCGGCGGCTCCTCACCCGCGGCGGCGGCGGCGGCGGCGGCGCCGGGGCCGCTCGGGGCGCTCGGGGGCGGCGGCGGGGCCGGCGCGGGCCGCGCTCGGGGCAATGGCGGCGGCGAGGGGGGAGCCCGCACTGCGCCTGCGCGCCCGCGCCGCCGCCGCGCTCCCATTGGCCGCCGCCGCTCCCGCGCGCGCGGCGAGGCCACGCCCCCTCCTCCTCCTCCTCATTCTCCTCCCCGAGGCGCCGCCATCTTCTGCGCGCGCGCGCCGCGGCCGCCATTTTGTCCCGGCGGGATCCGCGCAGGCGCAGAAGCGGCGGTGAGGCCGAGGGGAGCGCCGCCATCTTGGAAAGGCTGCCCACACTCCCCACCAGCGCTCCCAGTGCTCCCAGTATGGCCCAGTATGAGCCCCAGTGCCTCCCAGTGCCCTCCCAGTGCTCCCAGTATGGCCCAGTATGAGCCCAGTGCCTCCCAGTATGGCTCCAGTGCCCTCCCAGTGCTCCCAGTATGGCCCAGTATGGCCCCAGTGCCTCCCAGTATGGCTCCAGTGCCCTCCCAGTATGGCCCAGTATGGCCCCAGTGCCTCCCAGTATGGCCCCAGTGCCCTCCCAGTGTTCCCAGTATGGCCCAGTATGGCCCCAGTGCCTCCCAGTGCCCTCCCAGTGTCACCCAGTGCTCCCAGTATGGCCCAGTATAGCCCCAGTGCCTCCCAGTATAGCCCCAGTGTCACCCAGTGTTCCCAGTATGGCCCCAGTGTCACCCAGTGCCCTCCCAGTGCTCCCAATATGGCCCAGTATGGCCCCAGTGCCTCCCAGTATGGCTCCAGTGCCCTCCCAGTGCTCCCAGTATGGCCCAGTATGAGCCCCAGTGCCTCCCAGTGCCCTCCCAGTGCTCCCAGTATGGCCCAGTATAGCCCCAGTGCCTCCCAGTGCCCTCCCAGTGCTCCCAGTATAACCCCAGTGCCTCCCAGTATGGCCCAGTGCCTCCCAGTATAACTCCAGTGGCCTCCCAGTGCTCCCAGTATGTCCCAGTATAACCCCAGTACCTCCCAGTATAGCCTCAGTGTCACCCAGTGTTCCCAGTATGGCCCAGTATGGCCCCAGTGCCCTCCCAGTGCTCCCAGTATGGCCCAGTATGGCCCCAGTGCCTCCCAGTACCGTCCCAGTGCCTCCCAGTATGGCCCAGTGCCTCCCAGTATGGCCCAGTGCCTCCCAGTGTAACCCCAGTGCCTCCCAGTATGGCCCAGTGCCTCCCAGTATAACCCCAGTGCCTCCCAGTATGGCCCAGTGCCTCCCAGTATAACCCCAGTGCCTCCCAGTATAGCCCCAGTGCCCTCCCAGTGCTCCCAGTATGGCCCAGTATGGCCCCAGTGCCTCCCAGTGCTCCCAGTATGGCCCAGTATAACCCCAGTGCCTCCCAGTGCCCTCCCAGTGCCTCCCAGTGCCCTCCCAGCACACTTGGGATGCTCTGCTACTGGTTCGTACTGGTCCTTTACTGGTTTGTACTGGTGTTTCACTGGTCTGTACTGGTCTGCACAGGCCCATGCAGGTCTGTACTGGTCTGTACTGGTCCGTACTGGTCCGTACTGGTCTGTACTGGTCTGTACTGGTTCCTGGCACTCAGCCACTCCGACAGATCCCTCCCAGTCCCTCCCAGTTCCTCCCAGTTCCCGCCCAGTTCCTCCCAGTTCCCTCCCAGTTTATCCCAGTTCCCTCCCAGTCCCTCCCAGTTCCTCCCAGTTCCCTCCCAGTTTATCCCAGTCCCTCCCAGTTCCTCCCAGTTCCCTCCCAGTTTGTCCCAGTCCTTCCCAGTTCCCTCCCAGTCCATCCCAGTCCATCCCAGTTCCCTCCCAGTCCATCCCAGTTTGTCCCAGTTCATCCCAGTCCCTCCCAGTTCCCCCCAGTTCCCTCCCAGTCCCTCCCAGTCTCTCCCAGTTTATCCCAGTCCCTCCCAGTCCCTCCCAGTTTGTCCCAATCCCCTCCCAGTTCCTTCCCAGTTCCTCCCAGTCCCTCCCAGTCCCCTCCCAGTCCGCCCAGTCCCTCCCAGTCCCTCCCAGTTCCCTCCCAGTTTGTCCCAGTCCCTCCCAGTTTGTCCCAGTTCCCTCCCAGTCCATCCCAGTTCCCTCCCAGTCCCTCCCAGTTTGTCCCAGTCCATCCCAGTTCCCTCCCAGTTCCCTCCCAGTTCCCCCCAGTCCCTCCCAGTTCCTTCCCAGTCCCTCCCAGTTTGTCCCAGTTCCCTCCCAGTTTGTTCCAGTTTGTCCCAGTCCCTCCCAGTCCCCTCCCAGTCCGCCCAGTCCCTCCCAGTCCATCCCAGTTCCCTCCCAGTCTCTCCCAGTCCCTCCCAGTCCCTCCCAGTTTGTCCCAGTTCCCTCCCAGTCCATCCCAGTTTGTCCCAGTCTCTCCCAGTCCCTCCCAGTCCCTCCCAGTTTGTCCCAGTTCATCCCAGTCCCTCCCAGTTCCCCCCAGTTCCCTCCCAGTCCCTCCCAGTCCCTCCCAGTTCCCCCCAGTTCCCTCCCAGTCCCTCCCAGTCCCTCCCAGTCTCTCCCAGTTTATCCCAGTCCCTCCCAGTTCCCTCCCAGTCCCTCCCAGTTTGTCCCAATCCCCTCCCAGTTCCTTCCCAGTTCCCTCCCAGTCCCTCCCAGTCCCTCCCAGTTCCCTCCCAGTTTGTCCCAGTCCCTCCCAGTTTGTCCCAGTTCCCTCCCAGTCCCTCCCAGTTTGTCCCAGTCCATCCCAGTTCCCTCCAAGTTCCCTCCCAGTTCCCCCCAGTCCCTCCCAGTCCCTCCCAGTTCCTTCCCAGTCCCTCCCAGTTTGTCCCAGTTCCCTCCCAGTTTGTTCCAGTTCGTCCCAGTCCTTCCCAGTTCATCCCAGTCCCTCCCAGTCCCTCCCAGTCCCCTCCCAGTCCCTCCCAGTCCCTCCCAGTCCCTCCCAGTCCTTCCCAGTCCCTCCCAGTTCCCTCCCAGTCCCTCCCAGTCCCTCCCAGTCCCTCCCAGTTTATCCCAGTCCCTCCCAGTCCCGTGGGAACCCGGACAAAGCCTCTTTTCCTGTGGGGGGGCGGGGCCCTTCCGCCCCTCCCCCCCTTTTCCTGTGGGGGGTCCCGCCCCTCCCCCCCTCCCCCTCCCCTCCCCCCCCCGCGACCCCCGGGGGGGGAGGGGCGGCCCCAAACGCGCCCGAATCGCCCCAAAAACGGCGCCGGGACCCCCCGGGCGGCTTTGGGGACCCCCCCTGCATTTTGGGGACCCCCCCTGGATTTTGGGGACCCCCCGAGAAGATTTTGGGACCCCCCGAGAAGATTTGGGACCCCCAGGAGATTTTTGGGGACCCCCCCGAGAAGATTTTGGGACCCCCCAAGGAGATTTTGGGACCCTGAGGAGATTTTGGGACCCCCAGGAGTTTTTTGGGGACCCCCCCGAGAAGATTTTGGGACCCCCCAAGGAGATTTTGGGACCCCAAGGAGATTTTGGGACCCCCGGGGATTTTTTGGGGACCCCCCCCCCTGGATTTTGGGACCTTCGAGGAATTTTTGGGACCCCCCGAGGAGATTTTGGGACCCCCCCCCCGAGGATTTGGGGACCCCCCCGAGAAGATTTTGGGATACCCCGAGAAGATTTGGGGACCCCCAGGAGATTTTTGGGGACCCCCACGGATTTTTTGGGACCCCCCAAGGAGATTTTGGGACCCCCCGAGAAGATTTTGGGACCCCCAGGAGTTTTTTGGGGACCCCCCGAGACGATTTTGGGACCCCGAGAAGATTTTGGGACCCCCGGGGATTTTTTGGGGACCCCCCCCCCTGGATTTTGGGACCTTCGAGGAATTTTTGGGACCCCCCCGAATTTTTTGGGACCCCCCGAGGAGATTTTGGGACCCCCCCAGGAATTTTTTGGGGACCCCGAAGAATTTTTGGGACCTTGAAGAGATTTTGGGACCCCCCCCCACCACCCCCCGAGGAATTTTTGGGGTCCTTCCCACAGATTTTGGGACCCTCCTGGACTTTTTTGGGACCCCCCCCCCGAATTTTGGGACCCTCCCGGATTTTGGGGACCCCCCCGAATTTTGGGATCGCGCTCTGCATTTTTTTGGGACCCCCCGAATTTTTAGGAGCCTCCCCGAAATTTTGGGATCTCCCCCGGATTTTTTTGGACCCTCTCCGGATTTTGGACCCCCCCCGGATTTTTTGGGACACTCACGGAATTTTGGGACCCCCCCGGATTTTTTGGGACCCCCCCCGGATTTTGGGACCCCCCCATGGCGCTCTGGCTCCTCTGGCTCTGGGTCGCCCTGGGGCTGGCGGAGGAGGGTGAGTGACCCCAAAAACCCCAAAAAAACCCCAAAAAACCCCAAAAAAACCCCAAACTCCCCCCCTAAACCCCCCCAAACCCCAAAAACCTCAAAAATCCCCAAACCCCCCCCAAAAAAACCCAAAAATCATCCCAAAAAACCCCCAAAACCCCCCAACAAAACCCCAAAACCCCAAATCCCCAACCCCCCCCAAAAATCCCCAAAAACCCCCCAAAAAACCCCAAACGCCCCCCAAAAACCCCCAAAACCCACCCAAAAATCCCCCAAAACCCCCAAAAACCCCCATCCCCCCCCCCCAAAACCACCGGCATCCCCCAAAAAACCCCCAAAAATCCCCCACAAACCCAAAAACCCCAGAAAAACCACCGGGACCCCCCAAAAACCCCCAAAAAAACCCCCAAAAAACTCAAAACACCCAAAAAACACCGTGAACCCCCAAAAAAACCCCTAAAACCCCCCAAAAAACCCAAAAACCCCGGAAAAACCACCGGGACCCCCCAAAAACCCCCAAAAAACCCCAAAAAACACAAAAACCCCGGAAAAACCACCGGGACCCCCCAAAAAAAACCCTAAAACCCCCAAACCCCCCCAAAAAAACCAAAAAAAAACCCAAAAAACCCCAAAACCTCCCAAAACCCCCCAAAAACCCCGGGACCCCCCAAAATCCCTGGGACCTCCCCGAGACCCGCCCGAATTTGGGGGTTTTGGGGTGGATTTGGGTTTTTTGAGGTAGAATTTGGGTTTTTTGGGGTGGATTTGGGGTTTTTGGGGTGGAATTTGGGTTTTTGAGGTGGAATTTGGGTTTTTTGGGGTGGATTTGGGGTTTTTGGGGTGGATTTGGGGTTTTTGGGGTAGATTTGGGTTTTTTGGGGTGGAATTTGGTTTTTTTGGGGTGGAATTTGGTTTTTTTGGGGTGGATTTGGGGTTTTTGGGATGGATTTGGGTTTTTTGGGGTGGATTTGGGGTTTTTGGGGTGGATTTGGGTTTTTTGGGGTGGATTTGGGTTTTTTGGGGTGGATTTGGGTTTTTTGGGGTGGATTTGGGGTTTTTGGGGTGGATTTGGGTTTTTTGGGATGGTTTTGGGGCGGGTTTGGGGGTTTTTGGGGTGGATTTCAGGTTTTTGGGGATGCTTTTGGGGTGGCATTTTTTACTTCGGGATGGTTTTGGTGTTTTGGGGTGGAATTTGGGTTTTTGGGGTGATTTTGGTGTTTTGGGGGTGATTTCAGTGTTTTTGGGGTGGAATTTTTGGTTTTGGGATGTTTTTGGTGGTTTTGGGGTGGAATTCAGTGTTTTTGGGGTGGAATTTTCAGTTTTTGGGGTGATTTGGGTGTTTTTGGGGTGATTTGGGTGGTTTTGGGGTGGGATTCAGTGTTTTTGGGGTGGAATTTTCAGTTTTTGGGGTGGATTTTGGTGGTTTTGGGGTGGGATTTGTTGGTTTTGGGGTGGAATTTTCAGTTTTTGGGGTGATTTGGGTGTTTTTGGGGTGGGTTTCAGTGTTTTTGGGGTGGAATTTTCAGTTTTTGGGTGATTTGGGTGATTTTGGGGTGGATTTGGTTGTTTTTGGGGTGGAATTTTCAGTTTTTGGGGTGATTTGGGTGTTTTTGGGGTGGGTTTCAGTGTTTTTGGGGTGGAATTTTCAGTTTTTGGGTGATTTGGGTGATTTTGGGGTGATTTGGGTGTTTTTGGGGTGGAATTTTCAGTTTTTGGGGTGATTTGGGTGGTTTTGGGGTGGGATTCAGTGATTTTGGGACTGACCCCCCAGAGACGCTGCTGGACACGCGGCTGGAGACGAGCGAGCTGCGCTGGACGGTTCATCCCGAGGGGGAGGGACAGGTGGGACACACGGACAGGTGGGACACCTGGGACAGGTGAGACAGGTGGGACAGGTGGGACACACGGACAGGTGGGACACACGGACAGGTGGGACTCACGGACAGGTGGGACACACGGACAGGTGGGACACCTGGGACAGGTGGGACAGGTGGGACAGGTGGGACAGGTGGGACACACGGACAGGTGGGACACACGGACAGGTGGGACTCACGGACAGGTGGGACACACGGACAGGTGGGACACCTGGGACAGGTGGGACAGGTGGGACAGGTGGGACAGGTGGGACACACGGACAGGTGGGACAGGTGAGACAGGTGGGACAGGTGAGACAGGTGAGACACCTGGGGACACTGGGGACACCTGGGACAGGGACAGGTGGGACACACGGACAGGTGGGACACACGGACAGGTGGGACAGGTGGGACACATGGGGACACCTGGGACAGGTGAGATACCCAGGACCAGTGGGACAGGTGAGACAGGGACAGGTGGGACACATGGGCAGGTGAGACATCTGCAGGGTGAGGGACAGGTGAGACACCGGGACAGGTGGGACAGGTGGGATGCCGGGCCAGGTGAGACACCTGGGACACCTGGGACAGGTGACATAGGTGGGACACACGGACAGGTGGGACAGGTGAGACAGGTGGGACACACAGACAGGTGGGACAGGTGAGACACTGGGACAGGTGGGACAGGTGGGACGCCGGGCCAGGTGAGACACCTGCCGTTGCCGTGTCCGTGTGTCCGTGTGTCCGTGTGTCCGTGTGTCCGTGTGTCCGTGTGTCCGTGTGTCCGTGTGTCCGTCCGTCCGTGTGTCCGTGTGTCCCGCAGTGGGAGGAGCTGAGCGCGCTGGACGCGGAGCTGGGCGGGGCCGTGAGAACCTTCGAGGTGTGCTCGGGGCGGGCCGGGGGCGGGGCCGGCCGAGGCCACGCCCACTACAGCCGGAGCCACGCCCGCTACAGCCGGAGCCACGCCCGCTACAGCCGGAGCCCCGCCCAGAACAGCCGGAGCCACGCCCACTACAGCCGGAGCCACGCCCACTACAGCCGGAGCCACGCCCACTACAGCCGGAGCCACGCCCGCTACAGCCGGAGCCACGCCCGCTACAGCCGGAGCCACGCCCACTACAGCCGGAGCCACGCCCACTACAGTCAGAGCCACGCCCACTACAGCCGGAGCCACGCCCACGACAGTCAGAGCCACGCCCACTACAGTCAGAGCCACACCCACGACAGTCAGAGCCCCGCCCACTACAGCCGGAGCCACGCCCGCTACAGCCGGAGCCCCGCCCAGAACAGTCAGAGTCCCGCCCACTACAGTCAGAGCCCCGCCCAGAACAGTCAGAGCCACGCCCAGAACAGTCAGAGCCACGCCCAGAACAGTCAGAGCCACGCCCACAACCAGAGCCCCGCCCACTACAGTCGGAGCCCCGCCCACTACAGTCAGAGCCCCGCCCACTACAGTCAGAGCCCCGCCCAGAACAGTCAGAGCCCCGCCCAGAACAGTCAGAGCCCCGCCCACTACAGCCGGAGCCACGCCCAGAACAGTCAGAGCCCCGCCCAGAACAGCTGGAGCCCCGCCCAGAACAGTCAGAGCCACGCCCAGAACAGTCAGAGCCCCGCCCACTACAGTCAGAGCCCCGCCCAGAACAGTCAGAGCCCCGCCCAGAACAGTCAGAGTCCCGCCCACTACAGTCAGAGCCCCGCCCCCAACAGCTGGAGCCCCGCCCAGAACAGTCAGAGCCCCGCCCACAACAGTCAGAGCCCCGCCCCCAACAGCTGGAGCCCCGCCCAGAACAGTCAGAGCCCCGCCCACAACAGTCAGAGCCCCGCCCCCAACAGCTGGAGCCCCGCCCAGAACAGCTGGCTGCGCTCGCGCTGGGTGCGGCGCGGCGCCGCCATCACGGTCCTGGCCGAGATTCGCTTCACGGTCATGGCCTGCGACGGGCCCGGCGGCACGCGGGCGGCGCGGGGAACACGCGAGGACACGCGTGGGGACGCGCCCGGACACGCCACGGGGGACACGCATGGACACGGCACTGGGGACACGTATGGACACGGCACGGGGGACACGCATGGACACGGCACTGGGGACACGCATGGACATGGCATTGGGGACACGCATGGACACGCCATGGGGGACACACATGGACACGGCATTGGGGACACGCATGGACACGGCACTGGGGACACGCATGGACACGCTACGGGGGACACACATGGATACGGCATCGGGGACACGCATGGACATGGCATCGGGGACACGTATGGACACGGCATCAGGGACACGTATGGACACGGCATCGGGGACACGCATGGACACGGCATTGGGGACACGCATGGACATGCTACAGGGGACACGCATGGACACGACATTGGGGACACGTATGGACACGCTACGGGGGACACACATGGACACGGCATCGGGGACACGCATGGACACGCTATGGGGGACACGCATGGACACGGCGCCGGGGATCCCAGATTTGTCGATCTCCATGGAAATGACCCCAAACCCGCCAATTTTTATGGAAATGACCCAAAACCGCTCAATTTTAACGGAAACGACCCCAGATTTGTCAATCTCCATGGCAACGACCCCAAACCCATCAATCTTCATGGAAACGACCCCAACTCCATCAATCTCCATGGCAATGACCCAAAACCGCCCAATTTCTCCAGAAACGACCCCAAACCCATTGATCTTCATGGCAATGACCCCAAACCCATTGATCTCCATGGCAATGACCCAAAACTGCTCAATTTTAATGGAAACAACCCCAAACCCATCGATCTCCACAACAATGACCCCAAAGAGTTTGATCTCCACGTCAACGACCCAAAACCGCCCAATTTCTATGGAGATGACCCCAAACCCATCGATCTCCATGGCAATGACCCAAAATCACCCAATTTCTATGGAGATGACCCCAAACCCATCGATCTCCACGTCAACGACCCAAAATCACCCAATTTCCCTGGAAACGGCCCCAAACCCATCGATCTCCATGGCAATGACCCTGAAGACTTTGATCTTCATGGCGATGACCCAAAATCACCCAATTTCCCCAGAAACGGCCCCAAACCCATCGATCTCCACGTCAACGACCCAAAATCACCCAATTTCCCCGGAAACGGCCCCAAACCCATCGATCTCCACGTCAACGACCCAAAATCACCCAATTTCCCCGGAAACGGCCCCAAACCCATCGATCTCCATGGCAATGACCCTGAAGACTTTGATCTTCATGGCGATGACCCAAAATCACCCAATTTCCCCGGAAACGACCCCAAACCCATCGATCTCCACGTCAACGACCCAAAACCGCCCAATTTCCCCGGAAACGGCCCCAAACCCATCGATCTCCACGTCAACGACCCAAAACCGCCCAATTTCCCCGGAAACGACCCCAAACCCATCGATCTCCACGTCAACGACCCAAAACCGCCCAATTTCCCTGGAAACGACCCCAAACCCATCGATCTCCACGTCAGCGACCCAAAACCGCCCAATTTCCCCGGAAACGGCCCCGCCCCGCCCCGCGGCCGCCGCGCCGCCGCCCGCACCTGCAAGGAGACCTTCTCGGTGTTCTACCACGAGTCGGACGCCGACACGGCCACGGCCACCTGGCCGCCCTGGATGGAGAACCCCTACGTCAAGGTGGACACGGTGGCCGCCGAGCACCTGACGCGCCGGGGCGGCGCCGCCGGGCGCGTCAACCGCAAGGTGCTGCGGCTGGGCCCGCTGAGCCGCGCCGGCTTCTACCTGGCCTTCCAGGACCGCGGCGCCTGCATGGCGCTGCTCTCGGTGCGCCTCTTCTTCCGCCGCTGCCCGGCCGCCGCCGCCGGCCTGGCGCGCTTCCCGGCCACCGTGCCCGCCGGGCCGGTGGCGCCGGCGGCCGGGGCGTGCGTGCCGGGCGCCGTGCCCGCCGCCGAGGGCGCGCCGCTGATGTACTGCCGCGAGGACGGGCGCTGGGCACGGCCGCCGGCGCTGGGCTGCGTCTGCGGGGTCGGCATGGAGCCCGGTGATGGGACGGAGCCGGGAGATGATGGGACGGAGCTCGGTGATGGGACGGAAACCGGTGATGGGACGGAAACCGGTGATGGGACAAGCTGCCGGCGTGAGTTTGGGTGGTTTTGGGTGGTTTTGGGTGGTTTTGGGTGGTTTTTGAGTGGTTTTGGGTGGTTTCGGGTGGTTTTGGGTGGTTTTTGAGTGGTTTCGGGTGGTTTTGCGTGGTTTTGGGTTGGTTTTGGGTGGTTTTGGGTGGTTTTGGGTGTGTGTTTGGGACGCTGGGCTGCGTCTGTGGGGTTGGCATGGAACCCGGTGATGGGACGGGCTGCCGGCATGAGTTTGGGGGTTTTGGGTGGTTTTGGGTGGTTTTAGGTGGTTTTGGGTGGTTTTTGGATGGTTTTGGGTGGTTTTTGGGTGGTTTTGGGTGCGTGTTTGGGGCACTGGGCTGCGTCTGCGGGGTCGGCATGGAGCCCGGTGATGGGACGGAGCCGGGAGATGATGGGATGGAGCTCGGTGATGGGATGGAAACCGGTGATGGGACAAGCTGCCGGCGTGAGTTTGGGTGGTTTTGGGTGGTTTTGGGTGGTTATTGAGTGGTTTTGGGTGGTTTTTGGGTGGGTTTGGGTGGTTTTTGGGTGGTTTTGGGTGGTTTTGGGTGGTTTTGGGTGTTTTTGGGTGTTTTTGGGTGGTTTTTGGGTGGTTTGGGGTGTGTGTTTGGGGCGCTGGGCTGCATCTGTGGGGTCGGGATGGAGCTCGGTGATGGGACGGAAACCGGTGATGGGACAAGCTGCCGGCGTGAGTTTGGGTGATTTTGGGTGGTTTTGGGTGGTTTTGGGTGGTTATTGGGTGGTTTTGGGCAGTTTTGGATGGGTATTGGGTGGTTTTGGATGGTTTTGGGTGTGTGTTTGGGGCGCTGGGCTGCGTCTGCGGGGTTGGCATGGAACCCGGTGATGGGACGGGCTGTCAGTGTGAGTTTTAGTGTTTTTGGGTGTTTTTGGGTGTTTTTGGGTGGTTTTGGGTGGTTTTTGGGTGGTTTTGGGTGGTTTTGGGTGTGTGTTTGGGACGCTGGGCTGCGTCTGCGGGGTTGGCATGGAACCCGGTGATGGGACGGGCTGTCAGTGTGAGTTTTAGTGTTTTTGGGTGTTTTTGGGTGTTTTTGGGTGTTTTTGGGCAGTTTTGGGTGGTTTTGGGTGGTTTTGGATGGTTTTGGGTGTGTGTTTGGGGCGCTGGGCTGCATCTGTGGGGTCGGGATGGAGCCGGGCAATGGGACAGGCTGCCGGCGTGAGTTTGGGGGATTTGGGTGGGTATTGGGTGGTTTTGGGTGTTTTTGGGTGTTTTTTGATGGTTTTTGGGTGGTTTTGGGTTGTTTTGGGTGGTTTTGGGTGGTTTTGGGTGGTTTTTGGGTGGTTTTGAGTGGTTTTGAGTTGGTTTTGGGTGGTTTTGGGTGGTTTTTGGGTGGTTTTGGGTGTTTTTGGCTGGGTTTTGGGTGGTTTTGTGTGGGTATTGGGTGGTTTTGGGTGGTTTTGGGTGTTTTAGGTTGGTTTTGGGTATTTCGGGTTAGATTTTTGTGTTTCGCGGAGTTTTCGGGTGCTTTGGGTTGGTTTTTGGGTGTTTAGGTTTGGTTTTGGGTATTATGGGTTAGATTTTTGTGTTTCGGGGAGTTTTTGTGTGTTTTGGGTTGGTTTTTGGGTGTTTTAGGTTGGTTTTGGGTATTTCGGGTTAGATTTTTGTGTTTTGGGGAGTTTTTGTGTGTTTTGGGTTAGTTTTGGGTGTTTTGGTTTGGTTTTGGGTATTTCGGGTTAGATTTTTGTGTTTCGCGGCGTTTTCGGGTGCTTTGGGTTGGTTTTGGGTATTTCGGGTTAGATTTTTGTGTTTCGCGGCGTTTTCGGGTGCTTTGGGTTGGTTTTTGGGTGGTTTTGGTTGGTTTTGGGTATTTCGGGTTAGATTTTTGTGTTTCAGGGAGTTTTTGTGGTTTTGGGTTGGTTTTTGGGTATTTAGGTTGGTTTTGGGTATTATGGGTTAGATTTTTGTGTTTTGGGGAGTTTTTGTGTGTTTTGGGTTAGTTTGGGGTGTTTTGGTTTGGTTTTGGGTATTTCGGGTTAGATTTTTGTGTTTCGCGGAGTTTTCGGGTGCTTTGGGTTGGTTTTGGGTGTTTTAGGTTGGTTTTGGGTATTTCGGGTTAGATTTTTGTGTTTCGGGGAGTTTTCGGGTGCTTTGGGTTGGTTTTTGGGTATTTAGGTTGGTTTTGGGTATTATGGGTTAGATTTTTGTGTTTTGGGGAGTTTTTGTGTGTTTTGGGTTAGTTTGGGGTGTTTTGGTTTGGTTTTGGGTATTTCGGGTTAGATTTTTGTGTTTCGCGGAGTTTTCGGGTGCTTTGGGTTGGTTTTTAGGTATTTAGGTTTGGTTTTGGGTATTTCGGGTTAGATTTTTGTGTTTCGGGGAGTTTTCGGGTGCTTTGGGTTGGTTTTGGGTGTTTTAGGTAGGTTTTGGGTATTATGGGTTAGATTTTTGTGTTTTGGGGAGTTTTTGTGTGTTTTGGGTTAGTTTTGGGTGTTTTGGTTTAGTTTTGGGTATTTCGGGTTAGATTTTTGTGTTTCGGGGAGTTTTCGGGTTCTTTGGGTTGGTTTTGGGTATTTCGGGTTAGATTTTTGTGTTTCGCGGAGTTTTCGGGTGCTTTTTGTGCCGTTTCCGGACGTTTCCGGCCCATTCCCGTGTGGCGTTCTCGGGGGGCGCTGGGGGGTCCCGGGGGGTCCCTGCCCGCCCCCCTGACCCCCTCCCCCCCAGCCTGCCCCCCCGGGACGTTCAAGGCGGAGCCGGGGGGGGGTCGCTGCCTGCCCTGCCCCCCCCAGAGCCAAGCCCCCTCCCCCGGCGCCGCCTCGTGCCGCTGCCGCCCCGGCTTCTTCCGCGCCCCCGGCGAGGGACCCCCGGCCCGCTGCTCCGGTGGGGAATCCGCGGCGTTTCGGGGCGTTTCGGGGCGTTTCGGGGTGTTTCGGGGCATTTCGGGGCTTTTCGGGGCGTTTCAGGGGATTTCGGGACACTTCGGGGCGTTTCGGGGTGTTTCAGGGCATTTCGGGGCGTTTTGGGGCGTTTCGGGGCATTTTGGGGCATTTTTGGGCATTTTGGGGCATTTCAGAGCATTTCGGAGCATTTCGGGGCGTTTTGGGGCATTTTGGGGTGTTTCGGGGCATTTTGGGGCGTTTTGGGGCGTTTCGGGGCATTTGGGGGCATTTTGGGGCATTTCAGGGCCTTTTTGGGGCATTTCGGGGCATTTTGGGGCATTTCCGGGCGTTTTGGGGCATTTCGGGGGATTTTGGGGCATTTCAGGGCCTTTTTGGGCTCCCCGGGGGGGAATTTTGGGGCATTTTGGGGGGGGGGGAGCCCGGCAGGATTTGGGGATCGTTTATTGGGGGGGGTTGGGGGGAATTTCGGGAGTCCCGGGGGGATTTGGGGGGTCCTGGGTGAGATTTGGGTGACCTGGGTGGGTTTTGGGTGACCTGGGAGGAATATGGGGGGTCCTGGGTGGGATTTTGTGGGTCCCAGGGGGGATTTTGGGGGGTCCTGGGGGGGATTTTGGGGGGTCCTGGGGGGATTTGGGGGGTCCTGGGTGGGATTTGGGGGTCCTGGGTGGGTTTCCCTCCATGGGGATAATTTGGGGAGGGGGTCCTGGGTGGGATTTGGGGGTCCTGGGTGGGTTTTGGGTATCTTGGAGAGAATTTGGGGGTGCCTCGTGGGTCTCCCCCCCGGGGATAATTTGGGGGGTCCCGGGTGGGATTTTGGGGGTCCCGGGTGGGTTTTGGGTATCTTGGAGAGGATTTGGGGGGTCCCGGGTGGGTTTTGGGTTCCTGGGGAGGATTTTGGGGGGTCCTGGTTGGGTTTTGGGTGTCCTGGGGAGGATTTTGGGGGTCCTGGGTGGGTCTCCCCCCCGGGGATAATTTGGGGGGGTCCCGGGTGTCTTTTGGGTGTACTGGGTGGGATTTGGGGAGTCCTGGGTGGGTCTCCCCCCACGGGGATAATTTGGGGGATCCCGGGTGGGTTTTGGGTGTCCTGGGGAGGATTTTGGGGGTCCCTCGTGGGTGCCCACCCCGGGGGTCCCCGCTGACCCCCGGCCGCGCCCCCAGCGCCGCCCTCGGCGCCGCGGGCGCTGTCGGCCCGGCTCAACGGCTCGGTGGTCCGGCTGTCCTGGAGCCCCCCGCGGGCGGGCGCCGAGCGGCCGGACCTGCGCTACCGGGTGGGCTGCCGGGCGTGCCCCCCGGCCCGGGCCGAGCCCCCCGGCTGCGGCCCCTGCGAGGGCCTGGCCTGGGCGCCCCCCCCCGAGGGGCTGCGGACCCCCGGCGTCAGCGCGGCCGGGCTGCGGCCCCGCCTCACCTACCGCTTCAGCGTCAGCGCCCGCAGCGGGGTCAGCCCCCCGGGACCCCCGGAGCCCCCCGCGGCCGAGATCAACGTCACCGTGGGGGCTGATGGTGAGACCCCAAAACGGGAGAAAACGGCCCAAAAACGGGAGAAAATGGCCCAAAAACGGGAGAAAATGGCCCCAAAACGGCCCCAAAACGGCCAAAAACGGCCCAAAACGGCTGAAAACTGCCCAGAAACGGCCCCAAAACGGCCAAAAACGGCCCAAAACGGCCAAAAACGGCCCAAAACGGCCCAAAAACGGGCGAAAACGGCCCAAAAACGGCTGAAAACGGCCCAAAACGGCCTAAAAACGGGCGAAAACGGCCCAAAAACGGCCCAAAACCAGCCGAAAACGGTCAAAAACGGCCCCAAAATCACCTAAAACAGCCCCAAAAACCCCCCCCGGGACCCCCGGAGCCCCCCGCGGCCGAGATCAGCGTCACCGTGGGGGCCGATGGTGAGACCCCAAAACGGCCGAAAACGGCCCAAAAACGGGAGAAAATGGCCCAAAAACGGCCGAAAACGGCCAAAAAACGGCCCAAAACGGCCCAAAACGGCTGAAAACTGCCCAGAAACGGGCGAAAATGGCCAAAAAATGGCAAAAAACGGCCGAAAACGGCCCAAAAACGGCCCCAAAACGGCCAAAACCAGCCAAAACCGGCTATAAACTGCCCAGAAACGGCCCCAAAACAGTGAAAAACCACCCAAAAACGTCCCAAAAACGGCCAAAAAATGCCCCAAAACGGCCCAAAAATCATCTAAAACAGCCCCAAAAACCCCCCCGGGACCCCCAAACCCACCACAAAAAACCCCAAAAAAAAACCAAATCCCCCTCGGGACCCCCCAAACCTCCCCCAAATCACTCTCGGGACCCCCAAACCCCCTCGGGACCCCCCAAACCTCCCCCAAATCACTCTCGGGACCCCCAAACCCCCTCGGGACCCCCAAACCTCCCCCAAATCACTCTCGGGACCCCCCAAACCTCCCCCAAATCCCCTCGGGACCCCCAAACCTCCCCCAAATCCCCCTCGGGACCCCCAAACCTCCCCCAAATCACTCTCGGGACCCCCAAACCCCCTCGGGACCCCCAAACCTCCCCCAAATCCCCCTCGGGACCCCCCAAACCTCCCCCAAATCACTCTCGGGACCCCCAAACCCCCTCGGGACCCCCAAACCTTCCCCCAAACCTCCCTCGGGACCCCCTGGGGACCCCCAAACCCCCCTCGGGACCCCCAAATCACTCTCGGGACCCCCCAAACCTCCCCCAACTCCCCTGGGGACCCCCTTGGGGACCCCCCAAACCCCCTCGGGACCCCCAAACCTCCCCCAAACCCCCTCGGGACCCCCAAACCTCCCCCAAATCCCCCTGGGGACCCCCAAACCCCCCTCGGGACCCCCAAACCTCCCCCAAACCCCCCTGGGACCCCCCAAACCCCCTCGGGACCCCCAAACCTCCCCCAAACCCCCCTGGGACCCCCTGGGGACCCCCCAAATCCCCCTGGGGACCCCCCAAACCGCCCCCAAATCCTCTCGGGACCCCCCTGGGGACCCCCAAACCCCCTGGGGACCCCCCAAACCTTCCCCCAAACCTCCCTCGGGACCCCCCAAACCCCCTCGGGACCCCCCAAACCTTCCCCCAAACCCCCTCGGGACCCCCCTGGGGACCCCCAAATCCCCCTCGGGACCCCCAAACCCCCTGGGACCCCCTGGGGACCCCCTGGGACCCCCTGGGGACCCCCTGACGCCCCCTGGCCCCCAGTGCCGCCCCCCGTCTCCGGCGTGCTGCGGGTGGGGCCGGGGGGTCCCGGGGGGGTCACCCTGGCCTGGCCCAGCCCCCCCCGGGACCCCCCCGGGCCCCCCGTGCTGGACTACGAGGTCAAGTTCTACGAGAAGGTGGGGAGGGGGCGCGGGGGGCGCGGGGGAGAAATCGGGGGGATTTGGGGGGGATTTGGGGGGATTTTGGGGGAATTGGGGGGATTTGGGGGGGATTTGGGGGGATTGGGGGGAATTTGGGGGGATTTGGGGGGGATTTGGGGGGGATTGGGGGAGATTTGGGGGGATTTGGGGGGATTGGGGGGGATTTGGGGGGATTTGGGGGGGATTTGGGGGAATTGGGGGGGGGATTTGGGGGGATTTGGGGAGAATTTGGGGGGGATTTGGGGGGATTTGGGGAGAATTTGGGGAGAAATTGGGGGGTCTGGGGGGGGTTGGGGGAGAAATTGGGGGGTTTGGGGGGGTCTGGGGAGGATTTGGGGGGGATTTGGGGAGAAATTGGGGGGATTTGGGGGAATTTGGGGGAATTTGGGGGGATTTGGGGGGGATTTGGGGGAGATTGGGGGGATTTGGGGGAATTTGGGGGGATTTGGGGGGGATTTGGGGAGATTTGTGGGGGTCTGGGGGGTTTTGGGGGGTTTGGGGAGGATTTGGGGGGGTTTTGGGGGGAATTGGGGAGAAATTGGGGGGATTTGGGGATTTTTGGGGGGGATTTGGGGATTTTTGGGGGGGATTTGGGGATTTTTGGGGGGATTTGGGGAGAAATTGGGGGGGATTTGTTTTTGGGGTATTTCAGGGGTGTTTTTGGGGGGGTTTTGGGATTTTTGGGCGCCTGACCCCCACAGCTGGGGGGCTGGAATTTTGGGGTGGATTTTGGGTGTTTTTGGGTGTTTTTGTGGTATTCCAGGGGTGTTTTGGGGTGGATTTGGGGTGTTTTGGGGTGTTTTTTGGGTGTTTTTGGGGTGTTTTTTGGCCCTGACACCCACAGCTGGGGGGCTGGAATTTTGGTGTGGATTTGGGGGTATTTGTGGTGTTTTTTGGGTGTTTTTTGGGTGTTTTTTGGCCCTGACCCCCGCCGCTGGGGGGCTGGAATTTTGGGGTGGATTTGGGGTGTTTTTGGGTGTTTTTTGGGTGGTTTTTGGGTGTTTTGGGGTGTTTTTTGGCCCTGACCCCCGCAGCTGGGGGCTGGAATTTTGGGGTGGATTTTGGGTGGTTTTGGGTGTTTTTTGGGTGGTTTTTGGGTGTTTTGGGGTGGTTTTGGGGTGTTTTTTGGGTGTTTTTTGGGTGTTTTTGGGTGTTTTTTGGCCCTGACCCCCGCAGCTGGGGGGCTGGAATTTTGGGGTGGATTTGGGTTTTTTTGGGTGTTTTTGGGGTGTTTTTTGGCCCTGACCCCCGCAGCTGGGGGCCTGAAATTTCGGGGTGGATTTGGGGTTTTTTGGGGTGTTTTTTGGGTGTTTTTTGGGTGTTTTTTGGCCCTGACCCCCGCAGCTGGGGGGCTGGAATTTTGGGGTGGATTTGGGGTTTTTTGGGGTGTTTTTTGGGGATTTTTGGGGTTCTCTGAGCCCTGACCCCCACAGCTGGGGGGCTGGAATTTTGGGGTGGATTTTGGGTGTTTTGGGGTGTTTTTGGGGTGTTTTTGGGTGTTTTTGGGTGTTTTTTGTCCCTGACCCCCGCAGCTGGGGGGCTGGAATTTCGGGGTGGATTTTGGGTGGTTTTGGGTGTTTTTTGGGTGTTTTTGGGTGTTTTTTGGGTGTTTTTTGGCCCTGACCCCCGCAGCTGGGGGGCTGGAATTTTGGGGTGGATTTTGGGTGGTTTTTGGGTGTTTTTGGGGTGTTTTTTGGCCCTGACCCCCGCAGCTGGGGGGCTGGAATTTTGGGGTGGATTTGGGGTGGATTTTGGGTGTTTTTGGGTGTTTTTGGGTGTTTTTTGGCCCTGACCCCCGCAGCTGGGGGCTGGAATTTTGGGGTGTTTTTTGGGTGTTTTTGGGTGTTTTTTGGGTGTTTTTTGGCCCTGACCCCCGCAGCTGGGGGGCGGGGAGGGGCCCCCCCAGTTCCTGAAGGTGCCGCGGCCGCGGGCGGAGCTCGGGGGGCTGCGCCCGGGGGGCGTCTACGGGGTGCGGGTGCGCGCCCGCTCCGAGGGCGGCTACGGCGACTTCGGGCCCGAGACCACGGTCAGCGCGCCGGGCGGCGGTGAGGAGAAAAAACACCCGAAAACATCCCAAAAATATCCCGAAAAATCCCTGAAATATCCCCAAAATATCCCAAAAATATCCCTGAAATATCCCCAAAATATCCCAAAAATATCCCAAAAATATCCCCAAAATATCCCCAAAATATCCCCAAAATATCCCTGAAATATCCCAAAAATATCCCCAAAAATATCCCTGAAATATCCCAAAAATATCCCAAAATATCCCAAAAATATCCCCAAAAATATCCCAAAAATATCCCAAAAATATCCCAAAAATATCCCCGAAATATCCCAAAAACACCCCGAAAATATCCCAAAAATATCCCTGAAATATCCCCAAAAATATCCCTGAAATATCCCAAAAATATCCCCGAAATATCCCCAAAAATATCCCAAAATTATCCCCAAAAATATCCTGAAAATATCCCAAAAATATCCCTGAAATATCCCCAAAATATCCCTGAAATATCCCCAAAATATCCCAAAAATATCCCCAAAAATATCCCAAAAATATCCCCAAAATATCCCAAAAAATCCCAAAAATATCCCCAAAAATATCCCAAAAATATCCCTGAAATGTCCCAAAAATATCCCCGAAATATCCCCAAAATATCCCAAAAATATCCCAAAAATATCCCCGAAATATCCCCAAAATATCCCCAAAAATATCCCAAAAATATCCCAAAAATATCCCAAAAATATCCCCAAAAATATCCCAAAAAAATCCTAAGAATACCCCAAAGAAATATCCCAGATTTATCCCAAAAATATCCCAAAAATATCCCAGAATTATCCCCCAAAATACCCCAAAAATACCCCAAAAATATCTCCAAAAATACCCTGAAATACCCCAAAAATTCCCAAAAATACCCAAAAAATTCCCCAAAAATACGCCAAAAATATCCCAAAAAAATCCCATAAATACCCCAAAAATACCCCAAAAATTCCCCAAAAATTCCCAAAAATACCCAAAAAATTCCCCAAAAAAATCCCAAAAAAATCCCAAAAATACCCCAAAAATACCCCAAAAAAACCCCAAAAAACCCAAAAATTCCCCAAAAAAATCCCAAAAATATCCCAAAAATACCCACAAAATTCCCCAAAAAAATCCCAAAAAAATCCCAAAAATACCCCAAAAATACCCCAAAAAACCCCCAAAAAACCCCCAAAAAACCCCAAAAAAATCCCAAAAAATCCCAAAAATATCCCAAAAATACCCACAAAAACCCCCAAAAAACCCCAAAAAAATCCCAAAAATTTCCAAAAATATCCCACAAAAAATCCCAAAAATTCCCCAAAAATACCCCAAAAATTTCCCAAAAAAATCCCATAAATACCCCAAAAATACCCCAAAAAATCCCAAAAAAATCCCAAAAATACCCCAAAAAACCCCCAAAAAACCCCCAAAAAAACCCCAAAAAATCCCAAAAATACCCCAAAAATTCCCCAAAAATCCCCCAAATCCCCCAAATTGCCCAAATTTCCCCAAATCCCGAATTCCCGTTCCAGGGGGCTCCCGGGGCGCTCCCGGGGGTCTCGTGGCCGCCGCCCTGGGGGGGCTCCTGGCGCTGCTGGGGGGGCCCTGGCCTGCCGCAGGTGAGCGGCGGGGAAATTGGGGAATTTTGGGAATTTTGGGGGGAATTTGGGGGGATTTGGGGGAATTTGGGGAGGGATTTTGGGAATTTTGGGGAATTTTGGGGAATTTCGGGGGGGATTTGGGGGAATTTAGGGGGATTTTGGGGGAATTTGGGGGGATTTGGGGGAATTTTGGGGGGATTTGGGGGATTTGGGGGGAATTTGGGGGGATTTGGGGATTTTGGGGGATTTGGGGGGAATTTGGGGGATTTTGGGGGGATTTTGGGGGATTTGGGGGAATTTGGGGGATTTTGGGGGAATTTGGGGGGATTTGGGGGATTTTGGGGGGAATTTGGGGGATTTTGGGGGAATTTGGGGAGGGATTTTGGCGGATTTTGGGGGAATTTGGGGGGTTTTGGGGGATTTGGGGGATTTTGGGGGATTTAGGGGAATTTGGGGAATTTTGGGGGGATTTTAGGGGAATTCTGGGGGAATTTGGGGGATTTGGGGGATTTTCGGGGATTTTGGGGGATTTTGGGGGGATTTGGGGGATTTGGGGGTTTTGGGGGGATTTGGGGGAATTTGGGGGGATTTTGGGGAATTTGGGGGGATTTGGGGGAATTTGGGGGGATTTGGGGGAATTTGGGGGAATTTGGGGGGGGGATTTGGGGGGAATTTGGGGGATTTTGGGGGGGATATTAGGGAAATTTTGGGGGAATTTGGGGGGAATTTTGGGGGGAATTTTGGGGGGGTTTTTGGGGGGATTTGGGGGATTTTGGGGGGATTTTGGGTGGGATTGGGGTGGATTTGGAGTCCCTGGGGTGGTCTGGGGAGGGTTTGGGTGGATTTTGGGTGGATTTGGGTTATTTTGGGGAGGATTTTGGGTTATTTTGGGGAGGATTTTGGGGGAATTTGGGGTGCTTCGCGTGGATTTGGGTGGATTTGGGTGTTTTTGGGGTGGATTTGGGTGATTTTGGGTGATTTTCGGGGGTCTCCACCCCCGCCCCCCCATTCCCCGCAGGCGCTGGCGGCTCCGGGCGGAGAAGCAGCGACGCCGCCCTGGGGGGGCTCGGTAAGGGAGACCCCAAAATTGACCCCAAATGTCCCCAAATCTCCCCAAAAATGGCCCCAAATATCCCCAAAGAAATTCCAAAAAAATGTCCCCAAATATCCCCAAAAATGTCCCGGAAAATGTCCCAAATAATGTCCCCAAATCTCCCCAAAGGATTTCCCAAAAAATGTCCCCAAATATCCCCAAAAATATCCTCCAAAAATGTCCCCAAATCGTCCCAAAAATCTCCTCCAAAATTTCCCCAAATACCCCCAAAGAAATTTCTAAAAAATGTCCCCAAAAACGTCCCAAAATGACCCCAGGCTGCCCCAAAATGCCCCAAACGCCCCCAGATGACCTTAAATGACCCCGAGTGGCCCTGACAATGTCCCGAATTGCCCGAAATTGCCCAAAATTGCCCGAAATTGCCCCAAATTTCCCCCCCAGGCGGGAAGATCTACATCGACCCCCTGAGCTACGAGGAGCCCGAGGGCGCCCTGAGGGATTTCGCCCCCGAGATCGACGCCGCCTGCGTCGCCCTCCACGAGGTCATCGGGGCAGGTGCCCAAATTTTGGGTCATTTTGGGTCATTTTGGGTCATTTTGGGTCATTTTGGGGAGATTGACGCCCCCTGAGGTCATCGGGGCAGGTACCCGAATTTTGGGTCATTTGGGTCATTTTGGGTCATTTTGGGGAGATCGACGCCGCCTGCGTCGCCCTCCACGAGGTCATCGGGGCAGGTGCCAAATTTTGGGTCATTTTGGGTCATTTCGGGTCATTTTGGGTCATTTTGGGTCATTTTGGGGAGATCGACGCCCCCTGAGGTCATCGGGGCAGGTGCCAATTTTGGGGTTATTTCGGGTGATTTTGGGTCATTTTGGGTCATTTCGGGGAGATCGACGCCGCCTGCGTCGCCCTCCACGAGGTCATCGGGGCAGGTGCCAAATTTTGGGTCATTTCGGGTCATTTTGGGAGATCGACGCCCCCTGAGGTCATCGGGGCAGGTGCCAAATTTTGGGGTTATTTCGGGTGATTTTGGGTCATTTCGGGGAGATTGACGCCCCCTGAGGTCATCGGGGCAGCCCAAATTTTGGGGTTATTTCGGGTGATTTTGGGTCATTTTGGGTCATTTTGGGAGATCGACGCTGCCTGCGTCGCCCTCCACGAGGTCATCGGGGCAGGTGCAAAATTTTGGGTCATTTTGGGTCATTTTGGGTCATTTTGGGTCATTTTGGGTCATTTCGGGGAGATTGACGCCCCCTGAGGTCATCGGGGCAGGTGCCCAAATTTTGGGTCATTTTGGGTCATTTTGGGTCATTTTGGGTCATTTCGGGGAGATCGACGCCGCCTGCGTCGCCCTCCACGAGGTCATCGGGGCAGGTGCCCAAATTTTGGGGTTATTTCGGGTGATTTTGGGTCATTTCGGGGAGATCGACGCTCCCTGAGGTCATCGGGGCAGGTACCCAAATTTTGGGGTTATTTCGGGTGATTTTGGGTCATTTCGGGGAGATCGACGCCGCCTGCGTCGCCCTCCCACGAGGTCATCGGGGCAGGTGCCAAATTTTGGGTCATTTTGGGTCATTTTGGGTCATTTTGGGTCATTTTGGGTCATTTTGGGGAGATCTACACCCCCTGAGGTCATCGGGGCAGGTGCCCAAATTTTGGGTCATTTTGGGTCATTTTGGGTCATTTTGGGTCATTTTGGGTCATTTTGGGTCTTTTTTGGGAGATCGACGCCGCCTGCGTCGCCCTCCACGAGGTCATCGGGGCAGGTGCCAAATTTTGGGTAATTTTGGGTCATTTTGGGTCATTTATACAGTTTTTTGGGTAGATTTTGTTTTTTCAGTTGGATTTACCCAGATTTTTCCTAATTTTGGGTGGATTTATCTGGATTTTGTGTGCATTTTTGGCTACATTTTGGTTTTTTGGGTGTAATTATCCAGTTTTTGGCCATTTTTTGTGTCGATTTTGGTTTTGCGGGTGGATTGACCCCGTTCCCTGTCCCAGGCGAGTTCGGCGAGGTGTGGTTGGGTTTCGTTGGTTTCTGGGTGGTTTTTGGGTGGATTTGTTGGTTTCTGGGTGGTTTTTTGGGTGTATTTTTCCGGATTTTGGCCGTTTTTTGTGTCGATTTTGGTTTTCCGGGTGGATTGACCCCGTTGCCCGTCCCAGGCGAGTTCGGCGAGGTGTGGTTGGGTTTTGTTGGTTTTTGGGTGGATTTGTTGGTTTTTGGGTGGGTTTGTTGGTTTCTGGGTGGTTTTTGGGCGGATTTGTTGGTTTCTGGGTGGTTTTTTGGGTGTAATTATCCAGTTTTTGGCCGTTTTTTGTGTCGATTTTGGTTTTCCCGGTGGATTGACCCCGTTGCCCGCCCCAGGCGAGTTCGGCGAGGTGTGGTTGGGTTTCGTTGGGTTTTTGGGTGGATTTGTTGGTTTCTGGGTGGTTTTTTGGGTGGATTTGTTGGTTTCTGGGTGGATTTTGGGCGGCTTTGTTGCTTTCTGGATGGTTTTTTGGGTGTAATTATCCAGTTTTTGGCCATTTTTTGTGTCGATTTTGGTTTTGCGGGTGGATTGACCCCGTTGCCCGTCCCAGGCGAGTTTGGCGAGGCGTGGTTGGGTTTCGTTGGTTTCTGGGTGGATTTTGGGTGGATTTGTTGGTTTTTGGGTGGATTTGTTGGTTTCTGGGTGTTTTTTTGGGTGTAATTATCCAGTTTTTGGCCGTTTCTTGTGTCGATTTTGGTTTTCCTGGTGGATTGACCCCGTTGCCCGCCCCAGGCGAGTTCGGCGAGGTGTGGGTGGGTTTTGTTGGTTTCTGGGTGGATTTTGGGCGGATTTGTTGGTTTTTGGGTGGATTTGTTGGTTTCTGGGTGTTTTTTTGGGTGTAATTATCCAGTTTTTGGCCGTTTTTTGTGTCGATTTTGTTTTTCCCGGTGGATTGACCCCGTTGCCCGTCCCAGGCGAGTTTGGCGAGGCGTGGTTGGGTTTTGTTGGTTTTTGGGTGGATTTGTTGGTTTCTGGGTGGTTTTTGGGCGGATTTGTTGGTTTCTGGGTGGTTTTTTGGGTGTATTTTTCCGGATTTTGGCCGTTTTTTGTGTCGATTTTGGTTTTGCGGGTGGATTGACCCCGTTGCCCGCCCCAGGCGAGTTCGGCGAGGTGTGGGTGGGTTTCGTTGGGTTTTGGGTGGATTTGTTGGTTTCTGGGTGGATTTGTTGGTTTCTGGGTGGTTTTTTGGGTGGATTTGTTGGGTTTTGGGTGGATTTGTTGGTTTTTGGGTGGATTTGTTGGTTTCTGGGTGGGTTTTGCGTAGGTTTTTCCAGATTTTGGCAGTTTTCGGGTAGATTTTGGCTCTCTCCGGGTAAATCGACCCCGTTGCCCACCCCAGGCGAGTTCGGCGAGGTGTGGTTGGGTTTCCTTGGTTTTTGGGTGGATTTGTTGGTTTCTGGGTGGTTTTTTGGGTGTTTTTATCCAGATTTTGGCAGGTTTTGGGTGGATTTATCCAGTTTTTGGCCGTTTTTTGTGTCAATTTTGTTTTTCCCGGTGGATTGACCCCGTTGCCCGCCCCAGGCGAGTTTGGCGAGGCGTGGTTGGGTTTTGTTGGTTTTTGGGTGGATTTGTTGGTTTCTGGGTGGTTTTTGGGTGGATTTGTTGGTTTTTGGGTGAATTTGTTGGTTTCTGGGTGATTTTTTGGGTGTATTTTTCCGGATTTTGGCCGTTTTTTGTGTCAATTTTGTTTTTCCCGGTGGATTGACCCCGTTGCCCGTCCCAGGCGAGTTCGGCGAGGCGTGGTTGGGTTTCATTGGTTTTTGGGTGGATTTTGGGTGGATTTGTTGGTTTTTGGGTGGATTTGTTGGTTTCTGGGTGTTTTTTGGGTGTATTTATCCAGTTTTTGGCCGTTTTTTGTGTCGATTTTGGTTTTCCGGGTGGATTGACCCCGTTGCCCGCCCCAGGCGAGTTCGGCGAGGTGTGGGTGAGTTTCGTTGGGTTTTTGGGTGGATTTGTTGGTTTCTGGGTGGTTTTTTGGGTGGATTTGTTGGTTTCTGGGTGGTTTTTGGGCGGATTTGTTGCTTTCTGGATGGTTTTTTGGGTGTAATTATCCAGTTTTTGGCCGTTTTTTGTGTCGATTTTGGTTTTCCGGGTGGATTGACCCCGTTGCCCGCCCCAGGCGAGTTTGGCGAGGCGTGGTTGGGTTTTGTTGGTTTTTGGGTGGATTTGTTGGTTTCTGGGTGGATTTTGGGCGGATTTGTTGCTTTCTGGATGGTTTTTTGGGTGTAATTATCCAGTTTTTGGCCATTTTTTGTGTCGATTTTGGTTTTGCGGGTGGATTGACCCCGTTGCCCGTCCCAGGCGAGTTCGGCAAGGTGTGGGTGGGTTTCGTTGGTTTTTGGGTGGATTTGTTGGTTTCTGGGTGGATTTGTTGGTTTCTGGGTGGGTTTTGGGTGGATTTTTCCAGATTTTGGCAGTTTTCGGGTAGATTTTGGTTTTCCGGGTGGATTGACCCCGTTGCCCGCCCCAGGCGAGTTCGGCGAGGTGTGGTTGGGTTTCGTTGGGTTTTGGGTGGATTTGTTGGGTTTCGTTGGTTTTTGGGTAGATTTGTTGGTTTCTGGGTGTTTTTTGGGTGTAATTATCCAGTTTTGGCCGTTTTTTGTGTCAATTTTGTTTTTCCGGGTAAATTGACCCCGTTGCCTGCCCCAGGCGAGTTCGGCGAGGTGTGGGTGGGTTTCGTTGGGTTTTGGGTGGATTTTGGGTGGATTTGTTGGTTTTTGGGTGGATTTGTTGGTTTCTGGGTGGGTTTTGGGTAGATTTTTCCAGATTTTGGCAGTTTTTGGGTAGATTTTGGCTCTTTCCGGGTGGATTGACCCCGTTCCCTGCCCCAGGCGAGTTTGGCGAGGTGTGGTTGGGTTTCATTGGATTTTGGGTGGATTTGTTGGTTTCTGGGTAGTTTTTTTGGTGTATTTTTCCGGATTTTGGCCGTTTTTTGCGTCAATTTTGGTTTTGCGGGTGGATTGACCCCGTTGCCCGCCCCAGGCGAGTTCAGCGAGGTGTGGTTGGGTTTTGTTGGTTTTTGGGTGGATTTCTTGGTTTTTGGGTGAATTTGTTGGTTTCTGGGTGGATTTGTTGGTTTCTGGATGGTTTTTTGGGTGTTTTTATCCAGATTTTGGCAGGTTTTGGGTGGATTTATCCAGTTTTTGGCCGTTTTTTGTGTCGATTTTGGTTTTGCGGGTGTATTGACCCCGTTGCCCGCCCCAGGCGAGTTCGGCGAGGTGTGGTTGGGTTTCGTTGGGTTTTGGGTGGATTTGTTGGTTTCTGGGTGGGTTTCTGGGTGGATTTGTTGGTTTCTGGGTGGGTTTTGGGTAGATTTTTCCAGATTTTTGCAGTTTTCGGGTAGATTTTGGCTCTTTCCGGGTGGATTGACCCCGTTGCCCGCCCCAGGCGAGTTTGGCGAGGCGTGGTTGGGTTTCGTTGGTTTCTGGGTGGATTTTGGGTGGATTCGTTGGTTTTTGGGTGGATTTGTTGGTTTCTGGGTGGGTTTTTGGGTAGATTTTTCCAGATTTTGGCAGTTTTCGGGTAGATTTTGGCTCTTTCCGGGTGGATTGACCCCGTTGCCCGTCCCAGGCGAGTTCGGCGAGGTGTGGTTGGGTTTCGTTGGTTTCTGGGTGGATTTTGGGTGGATTTGTTGGTTTCTGGGTGGTTTTTGGGCGGATTTGTTGGTTTCTGGGTGGTTTTTTGGGTGTATTTTCCCGGATTTTGGCCGTTTTTTGTGTCGATTTTGTTTTTCCCTGTGGATTGACCCCGTTGCCCGCCCCAGGCGAGTTCGGCGAGGTGTGGCGCGGGCGGCTGGCGCTGCCGGGCCAGCCCGAGGCCGAGGTGGCGGTGAAGACGCTCAAGGGCGGCGCGGGCGAGCGGCAGCGCCGGGAGTTCCTGCGCGAGGCCGCGCGCATGGGGCAGTTCCGGCACCCCAACGTGGTGCGGCTGCGCGGCGTCGTCGGCGCCGCCGGCCCGCCCGCCATGATCGTCACCGAGTTCCTGCTGCACGGCGCGCTCGACGCCTTCCTCAGGGTGCGGGCGGCTCCGGGGGCGTGGGGGACAGCGGGGACGTCGGGGGGGTTGGGGAGATTTTGGGGAGATTTTGGGGATGTTGGGACATTGGGGGGATTGTGGACATCGGGGACATTGGGGACATTGGGGGATTTGGGACGTTTGGGGACATTGGGGACGTCGGGGGGATTGGGAAAATTGGGAAAATCAGGAAAATCGGGAGGACTTGGAATATTGGGGGGCTTGGGGACATTGGGGACATTTTGGGGGGATTTGGGGAGATTTGGGACATTGGGGACATTGGGGGGATTGGGGACATTGGGGACATTCAGGACATTGGGGACATTGGGGACATTGGGGGGACATTGGGGGAGGTTGGGGACATTGGGGAGATTTTGGGGACATTGGGGACATTTAGGGGATTTGGGGGGCTTGAGGACATTGGGGACATTGGGGAGATTTTGGAAACATTGAGGGGATTTGGGGACATTGGGGACATTGGGGACATTGGGGAACTTCGGGGACACTGGGGACATTGAGGGGATTTGGGGACGCGGTGACAATTTGGTGACACCAATGACAATTTGGGGATATCACTGACAATTTGGGGACACTCTGGTGACATTTCGTGTCCCAGGGCCGCGAGGGGACCCTGCCCGCCCTGCAGCTGGTGGCCATGCTGCGCGGCATCGCCGCCGGCATGCGCTACCTGGGGATTTGGGGACATTTGTGACAATTTGGGGACATTTGTGACAATTTGGTGACACCAATGACAATTTGGTGACACCAATGACAATTTGGGGACACTCTGGTGACATTTGGGGTCCCAGGGCCGCGAGGGGACCCTGCCCGCCCTGCAGCTGGTGGCCATGCTGCGCGGCATCGCCGCCGGCATGCGCTACCTGGCCGAGGCCGGCTTCGTGCACCGGGACCTGGCGGCGCGGAACGTTCTGGTGGACGCGCACCTGGTGTGCAAAGTGTCCGACTTCGGCCTGGCCCGCGCCCTGGGCGGCGCCGGCGGCAGCGACCCCACCTACACCAGCTCCCTGGTGGGACCCCCGGACGGGGGGCTGGGGGGGGCTGGGGGGGGTCTGGGGGGGTTTGGGGGGATTTGGGGGGATTTGGGGGGATTTGGGGGGGATTTACAGGGATTGGGGGGGGATTTAAAGGGATTGGGGGGGAATTGGGGGGGCTTCAGAGATGATTTGGGGGCATTCATGGGGATTTGGGGGGGATTTTGGGGGGGGTTGGGGGGATTTAAAGGGATTGGGGGGGATTTGGGGGGGATTTTGGGGGGGTTTGGGGGGGTTTACAGGGATTTGGGGGGATTTGGGGGGATTTGGGGGGGCTTCAGAGATGATTTGGGGGGATTCATGGGGATTTGGGGGGATGTGGGGGGGATTTGGGGGGGTTTGGGGAGGATTTTGGGGGGGTTTGGGGGGGTTTTGGGGGAGATTCGGGGGGTTTGGGGGGATCTGGGGGTGGTTGGGGGGAGCTTCTGAGAGGATTTGGGGGGGATTCAGGGGGTTTCGGGGGATTTAGGGGGATTTTGGGGGGATTTGGGGGGGGTTGGGGGGATTTAAAGGGATTGGGGGGGGATTTGGGGGGATTTGGGGGATATTGGGGGGATTTGGGGGGTTTGGGGGGATTTGGGGGGATTCAGGGGAGATTCGGGGGGTTTGGGGGGGCTCTGGGGGTGTTTGGGGAGATTTTGGGGGGGTTTGGGGGGAATTTGGGTGAATTCACTGGGATTTCCCTGAGGTTTTTGTGTTTCCCGGTGTTTTTTGGGGTTTCCCGGTGGTTTTTTCGGGGTTTCCCGGGTTTTTTTTGGCGTTTCCCGGTGGTTTTTTCGGGGTTTCCCGGGTTTTTTTGGAGGGTTTCCCGGTGTTTTTTTGTGTTTCCCGGTTTTTTTTTGGCGTTTCCCGGATTTTTTTGCGCTTCCCGGCAGGGTGGGAAGATCCCGATCCGCTGGACGGCCCCCGAGGCCATCGCCTTCCGCACCTTCACCTCGGCCAGCGACGTCTGGAGCTTCGGCATCGTCATGTGGGAGGTGCTGAGCTTCGGCGAGCGGCCCTACTGGGACATGTCCAACCAGGACGTGAGTGCGGGACCCCGGAGACACAGGAACCCCCGAAAACACAAAAAAAACCAGCTTAAAAACCAAAAAAAAACCAAAAAAACCCAAAAAAAACCCAAAAAAACCCCCAAAAACACATCAAAAACACACCAAAAACTCCCCAAAACCAAAAAAAAACACACTAAAAGCAAAAAAAAAACAAAAACACACCAAAAACTCACCAAAACAACAAAAAAAAAAAACAAAAAAACCCCAAAAACACATCAAAAACACACCAAAAACTCCCCAAAACCAAAAAAAAACACACTAAAAGCCAAAAAAACCCAAAAACACACCAAAAACTCCCCAAAACAAAAAAAAAAACCACTAAAAGCCCAAAAAAACCAAAAACACACCAAAAACTCCCCAAAACAAAAAAAACCACACTAAAAACCCCAAAAAGCCAAAAACACACCAAAAACTCCCCAAAACAAAAATAAAAAACACACTAAAAGCCAAAAACAACCAAAAACACACCAAAAACTCCCCAAAACAAAAAAAACCACACTAAAAGCCAAAAACAACCAAAAACACACCAAAAACTCCCCAAAACAAAAAAAAATACACTAAAAGCCCAAAAAAACCCAAAAACACACCAAAACCTCCCCAAAACAAAAAAAAAAACACACTAAAAGCCCAAAAAAAAACCAAAAACACACCAAAAACTCCCCAAAACCAAAAAAAACCACACTAAAAGCCCAAAAAAACCCAAAAACACACCAAAAACTCCCCAAAACAAAAAAAACCACACTAAAAACCAAAAAAACCAAAAAAACCCCCAAAAACACATCAAAAACACACCAAAAACTCCCCAAAACCAAAAAAAAACACACTAAAAGCCCAAAAAAAAAACAAAAACACACCAAAAACTCCCCAAAACAACAACAAAAAAAAAAAAAAAAAAAAAAAAACACAACAACAAAAAAAACCAAAAACACACCAAAAACTCCCCAAAACCAAAAAAAACACACTAAAAGCAAAAAAAAAACAAAAACACACCAAAAACTCCCCAAAACAAAAAAAAAAACACACTAAAAGCCAAAAAAAAACCAAAAACACACCAAAAACTCCCCAAAACAAAAAAAAAAAACACACTAAAAGCCAAAAAAAACCAAAAAACACACCAAAAACTCCCCAAAACAAAAAAAAACACACTAAAAACCCCAAAAAAACCAAAAACACACCAAAAACTCCCCAAAACAAAAAAAAACCACACTAAAAGCCAAAAAAAACCAAAAACACACCAAAAACTCCCCAAAACAAAAACAAACACACTAAAAACAAAAAAAAAACCCAAAACACACCAAAACCTCCCCAAAACAAAAAAAACACACTAAAAGCCAAAAAAACCAAAAACACACCAAAAACTCCCCAAAACAAAAAAAACACACTAAAAGCCAAAAAAACCCAAAAACACACCAAAAACTCCCCAAAACAAAAAAACCACACTAAAAACCCAAAAAAAACCAAAAGCACACCAAAAACTCCCCAAAACAAAAAAAAACCACACTAAAAGCCCCAAAAAATCCATAAACACACCAAAAACTCCCCAAAACCAAAAAAACCACACTAAAAGCCAAAAAAAACAAACACACCAAAAACTCCCCAAAACAAAAAAAACACACTAAAAGCCAAAAAAAACCCAAAAACCACACCAAAAACCCCCAAATCCACACCAAAATTTCCCCCCCCCAAAAAAACACACCAAAAACTCCCCAAAAGCAAAAAAACCCGCACCAAAAACACCCAGAAAAACCCCCAAAACCCCCCCCAAAAAAACCACACCAAAACCCCCAAAACCAAAAAAAGCCCACACCAAAAACCAAAAAAACCAACAAAAAAAAACCACCAAAAATGCACCAAAAACCCTCCAAAAACAAACAAACAAAAAGCACACCGAAAATCCAAACCCCCCCCAAAAAAACCCCAAAACACACCAAAAGCCCCCCAAAAACCCCCCCAAAAAAACCAAAAAAACAAAAAAAACCCAAAAAAACCCCAGAGCCACAAAAAAAAACCCCAAAAAAACCCAAAATCCTCACTTGTGCCCTCACCTGCGCAGGTGATCAATCCCATTGATCAGGATCATGATCAGATTTTCCCCCTCATGTCCCGTTACCTGTCCCAGGTGATCAATCCCATTGATCAGGATCATGATCAGATTTCCCCCCACCTGCCCCTCACCTGTCCCAGGTGATCAATCCCATTAAACCGGATCATTTTCACATTTCCCCCCTCACCTGCCCCTCACCTGTCCCAGGTGATCAACCCCATTGATCAGGATCATGATCACATTCTTTCCCCTCACCTGCCCCTCACCTGTCCCAGGTGATCAATCCCATTGATCAGGATCATGATCACATTTTTAACCCTCACCTGCCCCTCACCTGTCCCAGGTGATCAATCCCATTGATCAGGATCATTTTCACATTTCCCCCCACCTGCCCCTCACCTGTCCCAGGTGATCAATCCCATTGATCAGGATCATGATCAGATTTTCCCCCCTCATGTCCCATTACCTGTCCCAGGTGATCAATCCCATTGATCAGGATCATGATCACATTTCCCCCCTCACCTGTCCCGTTACCTGTCCCAGGTGATCAATCCCATTGATCAGGATCATGATCACATTTTTTCCCCCCACCTGCCCCTCACCTGTCCCAGGTGATCAATCCCATTAAACCGGATCATGATCACATTTCCCCCCTCACCTGTCCCGTTACCTGTCCCAGGTGATCAATCCCATTAAACCGGATCATGATCACATTTTTTCCCCCCACCTGCCCCTCACCTGTCCCAGGTGATCCGCGCCGTGGAGCAGGAGTACCGCTTGCCGCCGCCGCCGCGCTGCCCGGTGCCGCTGCACCGGCTGATGCTGCAGTGCTGGCAGCGCCGGCGCGGCGCCCGGCCCACCTTCCCGCAGCTGCTGCGCGCCCTGGACCACCTCATCCGGCGCCCCCAGAGCCTCCGCCCGCCCGCCCCGGACCCCCGCAGGTGCGCGTGGCGTGGGGGGGGTCAGAGGGCCTGAACGCGTTTGGGGAGGGGGCTCAGAGCACCTGAGTCACTGGGGAGGGGGCTCAGAGCGCCTGAGTGACTGGGGAGGGGTCCCGGCACACCTGAGTCACTGGGGAGGGGGCTCAGAGCACCTGAGTGACTGGGGAGGGGGCTCAGAGCACCTGAACGCGTTTGGGGAGGGGGCTCAGAGCACCTGAGTAACTGGGGAGGGGGCTCAGAGGGCCTGAACGCGTTTGGGGAGGGGGCTCAGAGCACCTGAGTCATTGGGGAGGGGGCTCAGTGCACCTGAACGCGTTTGGGGAGGGGTCCCGGCACACCTGAGTGACTGGGGAGGGGGCTCAGTGCACCTGAACACGTTTTGGGGAGGGGGCTCAGAGCAGCTGAGTCATTGGGGAGGGGGCTCAGTGCACCTGAGTGACTGGGGAGGGGGCTCAGAGCACCTGAACGCATTTTGGGGAGGGGGCTCAGAGCACCTGAGTCACTGGGGAGGGGGCTCAGTGCACCTGAGTGACTGGGGAGGGGGCTCAGTGCACCTGAGTGACTGGGGAGGGGGCTCAGAGGGCCTGAACGCGTTTGGGGAGGGGGCTCAGAGCAGCTGAGTCATTGGGGAGGGGGCTCAGAGGGCCTGAACGCATTTGGGGAGGGGGCTCAGTGCACCTGAGTCACTGGGGAGGGGGCTCAGAGCACCTGAGTAACTGGGGAGGGGTCCCAGCACACCTGAATTCATTTGGGGAGGGGTCCCAGCACACCTGAGTCACTGGGGAGGGCTCCCAGCACACCTGAATGTATTTTGGGAGGGGTCCCAGCACACCTGAGTCATTGGGGAGGGGTCCCAGCACACCTGAGTCATTGGGGAGGGGTCCCAGCACACCTGAGTCACTGGGGAGGGGTCCCAGCACACCTGAATGCATTTTGGGAGGGGTCCCAGCACACCTGAATGCATTTTGGGAGGGGTCCCAGCACACCTGAACTCATTCAGGGGTTCCCATCCCACTGAATTTGGGGAGGGGTCCCACCCCACTGAATTTGGGGAGGGGTTCCTGTCCCACCTGAATTTGGGGATGGGTCCCGACCCACTGAATTTGGGGAGGGGTCCTGACCGCCCTGTCTCCGCAGCCCCGCCCCGTCCCACCTGGAGCCGGGCAGGAGCGAGGAGCCCCCGGGCGGCGCCGGGCTGGAGCTGCTGCCGCGGCTGCGCGGCGAGTACGGGGGCTGGGCTTGGGGGTCGGGGGGCTTGGGGGGTCGGGGGGCTCGGTGACCCCGCGGTGACCCCGCGGTGACCCCGCGGTGACCCCGCGGTGACCCCCGTGTCCCCTCCCCAGGGACCTCCTGCGCGGGGGCGTGGCGCCGGGCGGGCGCCGGCCGCGCGTTCTGGAGGGCGCCCGGAGCCCCCCCGGGCCCCCCAAAGGCGACCCCCAGTGCTGACCCCGCCCCCGGCCACGCCCACGGCAAGATGGCCGCCGCAGAGCGGTGCTGGGGAAGGAGGGGGCTGGAGGAGCAAGATGGCTGCTTGGACAACATGGCTGCCAGGGCAAGATGGCCGACAATCCAACATGGCCGCCAGGGCAAGATGGCCGCTGATCCAACATGGCTGTCAGGACAATATGGCCATCGATCCAACATGGCCACCAGGGCAAGATGGCTGCCAATCCAATATGGCTGCCAATCCAATATGGCCACAAGGACAACATGGCTGCCAATCCAGTATGGCTGCCAATCCAGTATGGCTGCCAATCCAATATGGCTGCCAATCCAATAAGGCCACCAGGGCAACATGGCTGCCAGGACAATATGGCTGCCATTTCAATATTGCTGCCAGGACAATATGGCCACCAATCCAATATGGCCGCCAGGACAATATGGCCACCGATCCAACATGACCGCCAATCCAATATGGCCACCGATCCAATATGGCTGCTAATCCAATATGGCTGCCAGGACAATATGGCCACCGATCCAACATGACCGCCAATCCAATATGGCCACCAATTCAATATGGCCCCCAGGACAATATGGCTGCCATTTCAATATGGCCACCATTCCAACATGACTGCCAATCCAACATGGCTGCCAATCCAATATGGCCACCGATCCAATATGGCTGCTAATCCAATATGGCTGCCAGGACAATATGGCCACCGATCCAACATGACCGCCAATCCAACATGGCTGCCAATCCAATATGGCCACCGATCCAATATGACCGCCAATCCAATATGGCCCCCAGGACAATATGGCTGCCATTTCAATATGGCCACCGATCCAACATGACCGCCAATCCAACATGGCTGCCAATCCAATATGGCCACCGATCCAATATGACCGCCAATCCAATATGGCCCCCAGGACAATATGGCTGCCATTTCAATATGGCCACCATTTCAATATGGCTGCCAATCCAACATGGCTCCGCCCACCAATGACCTGGGCGGGGCCATTAATGGGCGTGGCCAACCGCGAGTGGGTGGAGCCAACATGGGCGTGTCCTTGTGGGCGTGGCCACGAGGGGGCGTGGCTCCCGCTGCCTTTATTGCCCCCAGCTCAGGGTCGCAGCCAATAAACGCGGCTGATGCAAATGAGGATGCAAATGAGGATGCAAATGAGGAGGCGGGGCTGCGCCCCAAGGTCTCCCCGGGGCCACCACCAAGGTCCCCAAATGTCCCAAAATGTCCCAAAGTGTCCCCAAATGTCCCAAAGTGTCCCCAAGTGTCACCAAGTGTCCCAAAATGTCCCAAAATGTCCCAAAATGTCCCAAAGTGCCCCCAAGTGTCACCAAATGTCCCAAAGTGTCCCAAAATGTCCCAAAGTGCCCCCAAGTGTCACCAAATGTCCCCAAGTGCCCCCAAATGTCCCCAAGTGTCCCAAAGTGTCCCCAAATGTCCCAAAGTGCCCCCAAGTGTCCCAAAATGTCCCAAAGTGCCCCCAAGTGTCCCAAAGTGTCCCCAAAGTGTCCCAAAGTGTCCCCAAATGTCCCAAAATGTCACCAAGTGTCCCCAAATGTCCCAAAGTGCCCCCAAGTGTCCCCAAATGTCCCAAAGTGTCCCAAAATGTCCCCAAGTGTCCCCAAGTGTCCCCAAATGTCCCAAAGTGTCCCCAAGTGTCCCCAAATGTCCCAAAATGTCACCAAGTGTCCCCAAATGTCCCAAAGTGCCCCCAAGTGTCCCCAAATGTCCCCAAATGTCCCAAAGTGTCCCCAAATGTCCCAAAATGTCACCAAGTGTCCCCAAATGTCCCAAAGTGCCCCCAAGTGTCCCCAAATGTCCCCAAATGTCCCAAAGTGCCCCAAGTGTCCCAAAGTGCCCCCAAGTGTCCCAAAGTGCCCCCAAATGTCCCAAAATGTCCCCAAATGTCTTCTTTGTCTCCAAGTGTCCCCAAAGGTCTCCAAGGTGTCCCCAAGTGTCACCAAGGGCCACCCCGACCCTGGGTGTCCCCAAGGTCCCCATCGCTGTCCCCAGGGCCACCCCGGGGGTCCCCATCACCCCACGTGTCCTTGTCCCAGCTGTCCCCAACGTCCCCAATGTCCCCAATGTCCCCAAGCCCCCCAATGTCCCCGATGTCCCCAAGCCCCCCAACGTCCCCAAGCCCCCCAGTGTCCCCATTGTCCCCAACGTCCCCAGTGTCCCCAATGTCCCCACGGCCCCCAATGTCCCCAAGCCCCCCGATGTCCCCAACGTCCCCAAGCCCCACAGTGTCCCCATTGTCCCCAAGCCCCCCAACGTCCCCAAGCCCCCCGATGTCCCCAATGTCCCCATGGCCCCTGATATCCCCAATGTCCCCAATGTCCCCAAGCCCCACAGTGTCCCCATTGTCCCCAAGCCCCCCAACGTCCCCAAGCCCCCCAATGTCCCCAAGCCCCCCAGTGTCCCCAATGTCCCCGAGGTCCTCAGGGCCACCCGGGCTGTCGCCGCCGATGTCGCCGAGGTGGCCGCAGCCGCCGCTGTCCCCGGCCCCGCCCATGTCCCCGAGGTCGCCGCTGTCCCCGGCCAGCGCCCCCGCGGTGCCGCGCAGGGTCCAGGCCAGGAGCGCCACCCGCAGGCGGCCGCTGCCACTGCCGCTGTCGCCGCTGTCCCCCCTTTTGTCGCCGTTGTCGCCGCTGTCCCCCCTTTTGTCGCCGCTGTCGCCGCGCGTCGCCGCCGCGCCCAGCTCGGCCACCAGCGCCGGCAGCGTGTGGCCGCCCCGGCCCAGCAGGACGTGGCGGAACGGGGACACCAGAGGGGACACGAACGGGGACAGCAGGGACGCCTCGGCCTGGGGACAGGGACGGGGTGAGGGGACACGGGGATGGGGACAGGGACAGAGGGACAGGGATGGGGACAGGGACAGGGACAGGGACAGGGACAGAGGGACAGGGACAGGGACAGAGGGACAGGGACGGGGATGGAGACAGGGACAGGGACACGGGGATGGGGATGGGGACAGAGACAGAGGGACAGGGATGGGGTCAGGGACAGGGAAACGGGGATGGGGACAGGGACAGAGGGACAGGGACAGGGACAGGGACAGGGACAGGGACAGGGACAGGGAGAGAGGGACAGGGACAGAGGGACAGGGACAGGGAAACGGGGATGGGGACAGGGACAGGGACAGAGGGACAGGGACAGGGACAGGGACAGGGATGGGGACAGGGACAGGGACAGAGGGATGGGGACAGGGACAAGGACAGAGGGACAGGGACAGAGAGACAGGGATGGGGACAGGGACGGAGACACAGGGATGGGGACAGGGACAGGGACAGAGGGACAGGGATGGGGACAGAGGGACAGGGATGGGGACAGGGACAGGGACACGGATGGGGATGGGGACAGGGACGGGGATGGAGATAGGGACAGGGAAACGGGGATGGGGACAGGGACAAGGACAGAGGGACAGGGATGGGGACAGGGACTGGGACAGGGACGGGGACACAGGGATGGGGACAGGGACAGGGACAGGGACAGAGGGACAGGGACAGGGACATGGATGGGGACAGGGACACGGGGACAGGGACAGAGGGACAGGGATGGGGACAGGGACACAGTGACAGTGACACAGACAGTGACACAGTGACAGTGACGGTGACACAGACAGTGACACAGACAGTGACAGGCCGGCACTCACGGCCATCAGCCGCGCGTTGAAGCCGCCGTTCAGCCGCTCGTTGCCGCGGTCCGAGCCCGCCATGTCGCGGCGCAGCGCGGCCGCCGCGCGCACCACGCCCCCTCTGGCCGAGGAGAGGCACTGCAGCGAGAGGCCGCGCGCCTGCGGGCGGCGGGGGCTGCACTGGGTGGACTGGGATGGACTGGGAATACTGGGATGGACTGGGGTGGACTGGGATGGACTGGGGTGGACTGGGGTGGACTGGGAATACTGGGAATACTGGGAATACTGGGAATACTGGGATGGACTGGGATGGACTGGGTGGACTGGGGTGGACTGGGATGGACTGGGAATACTGGGGTGGACTGGGATGGACTGGGGTGGACTGGGAATACTGGGCTGGACTAGGTGGACTGGGATGGACTGGGGTGGACTGGGGTGGACTGGGGTGGACTGGGAATACTGGGTGGACAGGGATGGACTGGGTGGACTGGGGTGGACTGGGTGTACTGGGATGGACTGGGATGGACTGGGATGGACTGGGTGTACTGGGATGGACTGGGATGGACTGGGATGGACTGGGATGGACTGGGAATACTGGGGTGGACTGGGATGGACTGGGATGGACTGGGAATACTGGGGTGGACTGGGTGTACTGGGATGGACTGGGATGGACTGGGAATACTGGGGTGGACTGGGGTGGACTGGGATGGACTGGGATGGACTGGGGTGGACTGGGATGGACTGGGGTGGACTGGGGTGGACTGGGATGGACTGGGATGGACTGGGTGTACTGGGATGGACTGGGGTGGACTGGGAATACTGGGGTGGACTGGGGTGGACTGGGATGGACTGGGAATACTGGGTGGACAGGGATGGACTGGGTGGACTGGGGTGGACTGGGATGGACTGGGTGTACTGGGATGGACTGGGGTGGACTGGGGTGGACTGGGATGTACTGGGGTGTACTGCGTATACTGGTTATACTGGGGTGTACTGGGAATACTGGGGTGGACTGTGTGTACTGGGGTGGACTGGGTGGACTGGGATGTACGGGTTATACTGGGATGTACTGGGATATACTGGGGTGTACTGGGATGGACTGGGTATACTGGGTATACTGGGGTGGACTGGGATGTACTGGGGTGGACTGGGTATACTGGGTTATACTGGTTATACTGTGGTGTACTGGGATGTACTGGGGTGTACAGCTTATACTGGGATGTACTGGGTGGACTGGGTATACTGGGATGGACTGGTTATACTGGGATGGACTGGGTATACTGGGATGGACTGGGTATACTGGGATGGACTGGTTATACTGGGATGGACTGGGTTATACTGAGTTATACTGGGGCAGGCTGGGTTATACTGGGGCAGACTGGGATGTATTGGGTTATACTGGGTTGTACTAGGATATACTGGGATATACTGGGATATACTGGGTTATACTGGGTTGTACTGGTCCATACTGCTGTATACTGGTTCCATACTGGTTTATACTGCTCTATACTGGTTTATACTGGTTTGTACTGGTTTGTACTGGTCTGCGCTCACCTGCAGCGGGGCCAGCTGCCTGACCAGCGCGTCGCCGAGCGCGCCGGGGCCCAGAAACCCCAGTGCCCCCTGGTCCCATACTGGTCCCATACTGCTCTATACTGGTTTATACTGCTCTATACTGGTTCCATACTGGTTTATACTGGTTTTTACTGGTTTATACTGGTTTGTACTGGTCTGCACTCACCTGCAGCGGGGCCAGCTGCCTGACCAGCGCGTCGCCGAGCGCGCCGGGGTCCAGCGGCAGCCGGGGCTCGTGGGCCAGGCGCAGCAGCAGCTGCACGGCCACCGCGGCCGCGGCCGTGGCCACCGCGGGCAGCCGCCCCCGCAGCCGCTCCCCGAGGCGCCGCAGCGTGTCCTCGCGGGTCCCCAGCGCCGCGCCCGAGCCGCCCCCCGCCACCTGCGGGGACAGGGGGATTGGGGACAGCGGGGGGACAGCGGGGACAGCGGGGGGATTGGGGACATGGGGACACTGAGGGGACAGCGGGGGGATTGGGGACATTGGGGGGATTGGGGGGATTGGGGACATGGGGACAGGGGGACATGGGGACAGCGGGGGGACAGCGGGGGGATTGGGGACATGGGGGGGATTGGGGGGATTGGGGGGATTGGGGGGATTGGGGACATTGGGGAGATTGGGGGGATTGGGGACATGGGGACACTGAGGGGACAGCGGGGACAGCGGGGACAGCGGGGGGATTGGGGGGATTGGGGACAGGGGGACAGGGGGACATTGGGGACATGGGGACACTGAGGTGACAGCGGGGACAGCGGGGACACCGGGGGGATTGGGGGAATTGGGGGGATTGGGGGGATTGGGGGGATTGGGGACATGGGGACAGGGGGACATTGGGGGGATTGGGGACATTGGGGGGATTGGGGGGATTGGGGGATTGGGGACATGGGGACATTGGGGGGATTGGGGGGATTGGGGGATTGGGGACATGGGGACATCATTTGGGACATTGGGGACATGGGGACACCGGGGGGACATTGGGGACAGCGGGGGGATTGGGGGGATTGGGGACATTGGGGACATTGGGGACATTTTGGGGGCATTGGGGACATTGGGAACATTCGGGGACATTGGGACACCAGGGGGACATTGGGGACATTGGGGGATGTTGGAGGGATTGGGGACATTGGGGACGTTGGGGACATTTTGAGGACATTGAGGAGATTGGGGGGATTGGGAGGATTTGGGACATTTTTGGGGACATTTTGGGGACACTTTTGATGACACTTCTGGGGACACTTTTAGGGACACTTTTAGGGACCTTGGGGACACTTTTGGGGACATTGGGGACATTTTGGGGACACTTTTGGGACATTTTGGGGACATTTTTGATGACACTTCTGGGGACACTTTTAGGGACACTTTTAGGGACCTTGGGGACAATGGGGACATGGGGACATTTTGGGGACATTGAGGGGATTGGGGGATTGGGGGAATTTGGGACAATTTTAAGATCACTTTTGGGGACATTGGGGACATTTTGGTGACATTTTTGGGGACATTTTGGGGTCACTTTTGGGACATTTTGGGGACAACATTGCGGACACTTTGAGGTCACTTTTGGGGATATTTTGGGGACATTTTGGGGACATTTTTGGGACATTTTGGGGACATTGGGGTGGCACCTCATCGAAGCTGAACTCCAGGGCCGGGACGCCGGCGGCCGCCGTGAAGGGGAAGGCGCCGCCCTCGGGGGAGAGCGGCCGGACCCTGCGGGGGACGGGGGGACAGGGGGGGACAGGTGTGCCCAGGTGTTCCAGGTGTGCCCAGGTGTGCCCAGGTGTGCCCAGGTGTGCCCAGGTGTTCCAGGTGTGCCCAGGTGTGCCCAGGTGTGCCCAGGTGTGCCCAGGTGTTCCAGGTGTGCCCAGGTGTGCCCAGGTGTGCCCAGGTGTGCCCCCAGGTGTTCCAGGTGTGCCCAGGTGTGCCCAGGTGTGCCCAGGTGTGCCCCCAGGTGTTCCAGGTGTGCCCAGGTGTCCCCAGGTGTGCCCAGGTGTGCCCAGGTGTGCCCCCAGGTGTGCCCCCAGGTGTTCCAGGTGTGCCCAGGTGTGCCCAGGTGTGCCCAGGTGTGCCCCCAGGTGTGCCCAGGTGTCCCCAGGTGTTCCAGGTGTGCCCAGGTGTGCCCCCAGGTGTTCCAGGTGTACCCAGGTGTCCCCAGGTGTGCCCAGGTGTCCCCAGGTGTGCCCAGGTGTGCCCCCAGGTGTTCCAGGTGTGCCCAGGTGTCCCCAGGTGTGCCCAGGTGTGCCCCCAGGTGTTCCAGGTGTGCCCAGGTGTGCCCCCAGGTGTATTTTCGGTGCCCCCAGGTGTGCCCAGGTGTGTCCCAGGTGTATTTCGGGTGCCCCCAGGTGTATTCTGGGTGCCCCAGGTGTATTTTGGGTGCCCCAGGTATATTTCGGTTGCCCCAGGTGTATTTTGGGTGCCCTCAGGTATATTTTGGGTGCCGCCCGGTGTATTTCGGGTGCCCCCAGGTGTATTTCGGGTGCCCCCAGGTGTATTCTGGGTGCCCCAGGTGTATTCTGGGTGCCCTCAGGTATATTTTGGGTGCCCCCAGGTGTATTTTGGTTGCCCCAGGTGTATTCTGGGTGCCCCCAGGTGTGCCCAGGTGTATTTTGGGTGTCCCCAGGTGTATTTTGGGTGCCCTCAGGTATATTTCGGGTGCCCCCAGGTGTATTTCGGGTGCCCCCCGGTGTATTTCGGGTGCCCCAGGTGTATTTCGGGTGTCCCCAGGTATATTTTGGGCGCCCCAGGTATATTTTGGGTGCCCCAGGTGTATTTCGGGTGCCCCCCACTCACAGGTCGCTCTCCCAGCCCCTCCCCGGCCGCCTCAGCTGCTCCAGGAGGCTCTTCCCGCCCTCGTTCGGGCTCTCCACCTGCAATTTTTGGGGTGGGGGGGTGTGATACCTGTCCCCTCCCCCCCCCGGCCCCTCCCCCACCCCCCGGCCCCTCCCCCACCCCCCTTTCCCCTCCCCCACCTGCTCCAGCGCGCTCTCCACCAGGGTCCCCAGGGTGGGGCTGGCCCGGACCACCAAGCGATCGGCGCCTGCGCGGTGGGGGAGGGGTCAGGGGGTGGGGGAGGGGTCAGGGGGTGGGGGAGGGGCCGGGGGAGGGGGAGGGGCCGGGGGGGGAGGGGCGCACCCAGCACGGCCCGGTCCAGGCTGATGTAGGCGGCGACTTTGGTGTGCAGCAGGCCGGGGTAGCCCTGGGGGAGGGGTCACGGCGGGGTCACGGCGGGGTCACGGGGTCACGGCGGGGTCACGGGGGGGGTCACGGGGTCACCTCCAGCCACTCGGTGGCCCCCAGGTGTCCGAACTCGCCCCCGTCCCAGCTGGCGAAGAGAAGGGTCCGGCGGAGGCGGAAACCTGGGGGGGGGGCGACCCCCGAGTGAGGGAGACCCCCGAGGTGGGGGAGACCCCGAAATGAGGAGGAACCGCCCCAAAAATGAGAAAAATGAGGGGACCACCCCCCCAAAAAATGGGTGGAATCCGAGCAATGCAAGGACAGCCCCTCCCCCCCCACGGCCCCTCCCCCACCCTCTGAGCCCCCCCCCCAATTTGGCTCCAAACCCCAAATTTCCCCCCTCCCCAAATGGTGACCGCCCACCCGGCCACGCCCCGGTTTGCGCCTCCCCCACCCTCAGAATCCCTCCCGAAATTTGGGTCAAAACCCCAAATTCCCCCAATTTCAGCCCCTCCCCAAACTGGGCCACGCCCCCTCACCCTCCCGGCCACGCCCCCTCACCCTCCCGGCCACGCCCCCGGCCACGCCCCCTCACCCTCCCGGCCAATGGCGGCGAAGAACCGCGCGAGCTCCAGCAGGAGGGCGGTGCCCACGCCCGAGGCCGCCGCCCCCGGCCCCAGCGAATCGCGTTGCGCCCCCACGATGACGTAACAGTCTGGGCGGGGCCGGCGTCAGCGGGGCCACGCCCCCTCCCGCCCATTGGCCACGCCCCATTGGTCACGCCCCCTCCCGCCCCATTGGCCACGCCCCCTCCCGCCCATTGGCCACGCCCCCTCCCGCCCCATTGGTCACGCCCCATTGGCCACGCCCCCTCCTGCCCCATTGGCCCCTTTAACCCCTTAGCCCCGCCCCTTTAACCCCTTAGCCCCACCCCTTTAACCCCCTCCTCACCAGGCTCCAGCCGCCCACTTTAACCCCGCCCACTTTAGCCCCTTTAGCCCCGCCCTTTTAACCCCTTTAACCCCTTGGCCCCGCCCCTTTAACCCCTTTAGCCCCGCCCCTTTAACCCCTTGGCCCCGCCCCTTTAACCCCTTTAGCCCCGCCCCTTTAACCCCTCTGGCCCCGCCCCTTTAACCCATTAGCCCCGCCCATTAACCCCTTTAGCCCCGCCCATTAACCCCCTTTAGCCCCGCCCATTAACCCCCTTAGCCCCGCCCCTTTAACCCCTTTAACCCCGCCCATTAACCCCTTTAGCCCCGCCCCTTTAACCCTTTAGCCCCGCCCTTTAACCCATTTAGCCCCGCCCCTTTAACCCATTTAGCCCCGCCCCTTTAACCCCTCAGGCCCCGCCCATTAACCCCTTTAGCCCCGCCCCTTTAACCATCTTAGCCCCGCCCATTAACCCCCTTAGCCCCGCCCCTTTAACCCTCTTAGCCCCGCCTCTTTAACCCCTTTAGCCCCGCCCATTAACCCCTTAAGCCCCGCCCATTAACCCCTTTAGCCCCGCCCCTTTAACCCCTTTAGCCCCGCCCCTTTAACCATTTAGCCCCGCCCTTTAACCCCTTTAGCCCCGCCCCTTTACCCCCTTTAGCCCCGCCCATTAACCCCTTTAACCCCGCCCATTAACCCCTTTAGCCCCGCCCATTAACCCCTCAGCCCCCGCCCATTAACCCCCTTTAGCCCCGCCCATTAACCCCTCAGGCCCCGTCCCTTTAACCCCTTTAGCCCCGCCCATTTAACCCTTTAGCCCCGCCCATTAACCCCTTTAGCCCCGCCCATTAACCCCTTTAGCCCCGCCCCTTTAACCCCTCAGGCCCCGCCCATTAACCCCTCAGGCCCCGCCCATTAACCCCCTCCTCACCGGGCTCCAGCCGCCCCCGCAGCGCCCCGAAGACGCTGGTGAGGGTCCCGGGGCGCGTCCCCCCCCCCACGCGCAGCCGCAGCCGCCGCCCCCCGGGCGGGGCCGGAACCGGAGGGACCCCCCCGGGACCCCCCAGTGCGGGGGGGCGCGGGGGGCGCCCAGGGCCCTGCAACGGGGGGGGTGAGACCCCCGGGTCCCGAATTGGGGAGGGGGTGGTGGGATTGGGACCCCCGGGATCCCGAATTGGGGACGGGGTGAGACCCCCGGGGTCCCGAATGGGGGAGGGGGAGGGGGTGAGACCCCCGGGATCCCGAATTGGGGAGGGGGTGAGACCCCCGGGATCCCGAATTGGGGAGGGGGGAGGGGGTGAGACCCCCGGGATCCCGAATTGGGGAGGGGGGAGGTGGGATTGGGACCCCCGGGGTCCCGAATTGGGGAGGGGGGAGGGGGTGAGACCCCCGGGATCCCGAATTGGGGAGGGGGAGGTGGGATTGGGACCCCCGGGGTCCCGAATTGGGGAGGGGGGAGGGGGTGAGACCCCCGGGGTCCTGAATTGGGGAGGGGGAGGGGGTGAGACCCCCGGGATCCCGAATTGGGGAGGGCGTGAGACCCCCGGGGTCCCGAATTGGGGAGGGGGGAGGGGGTGAGACCCCCGGGATCCCGAATTGGGGAGGGGGGAGAGGGTGAGACCCCCGGGGTCCCGAATTGGGGAGGGGGAGGGGGTGAGACCCCCGGGATCCCGAATTGGGGAGGGGGAGAGACCCCCGGGGTCCCGAATTGGGGAGGGGGGAGGGGGTGAGACCCCCGGGGTCCCGAATTGGGGAGGGGGGAGGGGGAGAGACCCCCGGGTCCCGAATTGGGGAGGGGGTGAGACCCCGGGGTCCCGAATTGGGGAGGGGGAGGGGGGAGGGGGGGTTTGGGACCCCAAATTTGGGTCAGGGTCCCTCCATTGGGGTCGGGGTCAGGTTTTGGGGAGGGGTCCCAGGTTGATTTTGGGGTGGGGGTCTCAGGCAGATTTTTGGGGGTCCCAGGTGAATCTGGGGAGGGATCCCAGGTGAATTTGGGGAGGGGTCCCAGGGTGATTTGGGGTCCCAGGTGAATTTGGGTTCCCGGGTGAATTTGGGGGGGTCCCGGTGAATTTGGGGAGGGGTCCCAGGATGAATTTAGGGTTCCCAGATGAATTTGGGGAGGGGTCCCGGGTGAATTTGGGTCACCAGGTGAATTCGGGGGTGGGTCTCGGTGAATTTGGGGAGGGGTCCCAGGGAGATTTGGGTTCCCGGGTGAATCTGGGGGGGTCCCGGGGTGAATTTGGGGAGGGGTCCCAGGTGATTTGGGTTCCCGGGTGAATCTGGGGGGGTCCCGGTGAATTTGGGGAGGGGTCCCAGATGAATTTGGGTTCCCGGGTGAATTTGGGGTTCCCGGGTGAATTCGGGGGGGGTCCCGGGTGAATCTGGGGGGGTCCCGGTGAATTTGGGGAGGGGTCCCAGGGGGATTTGGGGTTCCCGGTGAATTTGGGGAGGGGTCCCAGGTGATTTGGGTTCCCGGGTGAATTTGGGGAGGGGTCCCAGGTGAATTTGCGTCACCAGGTGAATTCGGGGGGGGTCCCGGGTGAATCTGGGGGGGTCCCGGTGAATTTGGGGAGGGGTCCCAGGGGGATTTGGGGTTCCCGGTGAATTTGGGGAGGGGTCCCAGGATGAATTCGGGGTTCCCAGGTGAATCTGGGGGTGTCCTGGGGTGAATTTGGGGAGGGGTCCCAGGTGATTTGGGTTCCCGGGTGAATCTGGGGGGGTCCCGGTGAATTTGGGGAGGGGTCCCAGGGGGATTTGGGGTTCCCGGTGAATTTGGGGAGGGGTCCCAGGTGATTTGAGTTCCCGGGTGAATTTGGGGAGGGGTCCCAGGGGGATTTGGGGTTCCCGGTGAATTTGGGGAGGGGTCTCGCACCGGAGCAGCCTCGCCGCCGTGGCCGCGCTCACCGGGTGCGCCGGGATCGGGGGGACCCCCGGGGGGGCCCGGGGGGGGCGCGGCCGCCCAGGGAGGGGAACCCCCGGCTGAAGGGGTCCCCGGGGCCGTCCTGCAGCTGGGGGGGCGTGAGACCCCTCCCCAAATTACCCCGACCCCCCCAAAATCCCCCCGGGTCCCCGGGGCCGTCCTGCAGCTGGGGGGGCGTGAGACCCCTCCCCAAATTACCCCGAACGCCCCCAAAATCCCCCCGGGTCCCCGGGGCCGTCCTGCAGCTGGGGGGGCGTGAGACCCCTCCCCAAATTACCCCGAACCCCCCCAAAATCCCCCCGGGTCCCCGGGGCCGTCCTGCAGCTGGGGGGGCGTGAGACCCCTCCCCAAATTACCCCGAGCCCCCCCAAAATCCCCCCGGGTCCCCGGGGCCGTCCTGCAGCTGGGGGGGCGTGAGACCCCTCCCCAAATTACCCCGAGCCCCCCCAAAATCCCCCCAGGATCCCCCCAGCCCCTCCCGGGACCCCCCAAATCCCCCCAAAATCCCCCCCGGGACCCCCCAAATCCCCCCCAGGACTCCCCAGGACCCCCCAAATCCCCCCCAAACCCCCCGGGACCCCCCAGGACCCCCCAAATCCCCCAAAATCCCCCCGGGAACTCTCCAGGACCCCCCAAATCCCCCCAAAATCTCCCCCCGGGACCCCCCAGGACCCCCCAAATCCCCCAAAATCCCCCCGGGACTCCCCAGGACCCCCCAAATCTCCCCCAGCTCCCCCCAGCCCCCCCGGGACCCCCCAAATCCCCCCAGGACTCCCCAGGACCCCCAAATCCCCCCAAAATCCCCCCAGGACTCCCCAGGACCCCCCAAACTCCCCAAAATCCCCTCCGGGACCCCCCAAATCCCCCCAAAATCCCCCCAGGACCTCCCAGGACCCCCCAAATCCCCCAAAATCCCCCCAGCTCCCCCCGGGACCCCCCAAATCCCCCCCAGGACTCCCCAGGACCCCCCAAATCCCCCCCAAACCCCCCGGACCCCCAGGACCCCCCAAATCCCCCAAAATCCCCCCGGGAACTCTCCAGGACCCCCCAAATCCCCCCAAAATCTCCCCAGGACTCCCCAGGACTCCCCAGGACCCTCAAATCCCCCCAAAATCCCCCCAGCTCCCCCCGGGACCCCCCAAATCCCCCCAGGACCCCCCAAATCCCCCCCAAATCCCCCCCGGGACCCCCCAAATCCCCCAAAATCCCCCCCGGGACCCCCCAGGACCCCCCAAATCCCCCCAAAATCCCCCCCAGCTCCCCCCGGGACCCCCAAATCCCCCAGGACCCCCCAGGGACCCCCCAAATCCCCCCCAGACCCCCGGGACTCCCCAGGACCCCCCAAATCCCCCCCAGGACCCCCCAGGACCCCCCAAATCCCCCCCAGGACTCCCCAGGACCCCTAAGATCCCCCAAATCCCCCAAAATTCCCCCAAATCCCCCCGGGACCCCCCAAATCCCCCCAAAATCCCCCCCAGGACTCCCTGGGACCCCCCGGGACCCCCCAAACCCCCCCAAAATCCCCCCAAAATCCCCCCCAGCTCCCCCCGGGACCCCCAAATCCCCCCAAAATCCCCCCCAGGACTCCCTGGGACCCCCGGGACCCCACTCACGCTGACGGTCACGGCCGTGCTCCCGCCCAGGCCGGGGCCGCCGCCGGGCCCGGCGCTGTCCCGGGGCTCGGGGAACAGCAGGAGCCCCGCGGCCCCGCGGCCGCCGCCGCCGCCAGCTGGGGACCCCCCCCCAAAATATGGGGCGAGGGACCCCCACCCAAAATATGGGGCGAGGGACCCCCGCCCGAAATATGGGGGGCCAGCGACCCCCACCCAAAATATGGGGGGCGAGGGACCCCCACCCAAAATATGGGGGCGAGGGACCCCCACCCAAAATATGGGGGGCGAGGGACCCCCCCACCCAAAATATGGGGGCGAGGGACCCCCCCACCCAAAATATGGGGGCGAGGGACCCCCCCACCCAAAATATGGGGGGCGAGGGACCCCCACCCGAAATATGGGGGCGAGGGACCCCCACCCAAAATTTGGGGGGCGAGGGACCCCCCCACCCAAAATATGGGGGGCGAGGGACCCCCACCCAAAATATGGGGGGCGAGGGACCCCCCCACCCAAAATATGGGGGCGAGGAAACCCCACCCAAAATATGGGGGGCGAGGGACACCCCCCACCCAAAATCGGGGGGGCCAGGGACCCCCACTCAAAATCGGGGGGGCCAGGGACCCCCACTCAAAATCTGGGGGGCGAGGGACCCCCCCACCCAAAATATGGGGGGCGAGGGATCCCCCCACCCAAAATCTGGGGGGCCAGCGACCCCCCACACCCAAAATTTGGGGGGTCCACGGACCCTCCCCCTCCCCAGTTCTGGGGTCTCCCAGCCCCATTTTTGGGTTCCCAGACCCATTTTTGGTGTTTCTCTCCCCATTTCCGGGGGTCTCTCCCCATTCCCGGGGGTCTCTCCCATTTCCGGGGGTCTCTCACCTTCTCGGCCGGGGTCCCCCTGCCCATCCTGACCAGCACCAGGTTCCCCCAGACCCATTTTGGGTTCCCAATCCCATTTTTTGGGTTCCCAATCCCACTTTTGGTGTTTCTAACCCCATTTTTGGGGTTCCCAGCCCCATTTTTGGTGTTTCTCTCCCCATTCCCGGGGGTCTCTCACCTTCTCGGCCGGGGTCCCCCTGCCCATCCTGACCAGCAGCAGGTTCCCGGCCGGCGCCGCCCCCCGCGCCCGCAGCCGCGCCAGGTCCTGGGGGCGCCCGTAGTGCCCGAACACCAACCCGCCCTGGGCCCGGGGCAAAGGTCAGGGGTCAGGGTCGGGGTCAGGGGTCGGGGTCAGGGGTCAGGGGTCGGGGTCAGGGGTCAGGGGTCAGGGGTCGCGCTGACCGTGGCCGTGCCGGGGGCGCTCCAGGCGCAGAAAGCGTCGGGGTCCAGCGGGAGGCGCTGCAGCTCCTCCCCCCCCGGCCCCACCCAGCTCAGGGTCACCTCCCCCCTGGGGTCACAGGTCAGAGGTCAAAGGTCAGCTCCTTCCCCCAGCCCCACCCAGCTCAGGGTCACCTCCCCTGGGGTCAGAGGTCAAAGGTCAGCTCCTCCCCCGGCCCCACCCAGCTCAGGGTCACCTCCCCCCTGGGGTCAGAGGTCAAAGGTCAAAGGTCACGTCCTCCCCTTCCCCCGCCCCGCCCAGCTCAGGGTCACCTCCCCCTGGGGTCAGAGGTCAAAGGTCAAAGGTCACCTCCTCCCCTTCCCCCGGCCCCACCCAGCTCAGGGTCACCTCCCCCCTGGGGTCAGAGGTCAGAGGTCAAAGGTCAGCTCCTCCCCTTCCCCCAGCCCCGCCCAGCTCAGGGTCACCTCCCCCTGGGGTCAGAGGTCAAAGGTCAAAGGTCAGCTCCTCCCCTTCCCCCGGCCCCACCCAGCTCAGGGTCACCTCCCCCCTGGGGTCAGAGGTCAAAGGTCAAAGGTCAGATCCTCCCCTTCCCCCGGCCCCACCCAGCTCAGGGTCACCTCCCCCCTGGGGTCACAGGTCAGAGGTCAAAGGTCAGCTCCTCCCCTTCCCCCTGGCCCCACCCAGCTCAGGGTCACCTCCCCCCTGGGGTCAGAGGTCAGGGGTCAGCCCCGATCCGCTCTGACCCCCCAATGACCCCCAAGGACCTTTGACCTTTAGTGACCCCTCCCGATGGACCCCTCCCCCACCCCTGTGACCCCCCCATGGTGACCCCGCGGTGACCCCGCGGTGACCCCGCGGTGACCCCCCGTGACCCCCCGTGACCCCGTTACCTGACCGGGAGGGGGAGGGGCTGGGGGCGGCTCCAGGCCCGGCTCAGCCCCGCCCCCCCCAGGGCGCTGAGCACCGATTGGGCGAGAGCCCGGCCCCGCCCCGACCCCGCCCCGTGCGGCCCCGCGCTGACCTCCCTGCGCCGGGGTCAGGGGTCAGGGGTCAGTGGGGTCAGGGGTCAGGGGGGTCAGGGGTCAGGGGGGTCAGGGGTCAGTGGGGTCAGGGGTCAGGGGTCAGGGGGGTCAGGGGTCGATCACAGTTGGTGGGGGTCAGGGGTCAGGGGTCGGGGGTCAGTGGGGTCAGGGGTCAGGGGGGTCAGGGGTCAGTGGGGTCAGGGGTCAGGGGTCAGGGGTCACTCACCGGACCCAGGCCTCCACCCGCTCCGCCCACAGGTGGTCAGTGGGGTCAGGGGTCAGGGGTCACTCGTGGTCAGTGGGGTCAGGGATCACAGGGGTCACAGGGGTCAGGGGTCACTCGCGGTCAGTGGGGTCAGGGATCACAGGGGTCACAGGGGTCAGGGGTCACTCGCGGTCAGTGGGGTCAGGGATCACAGGGGTCACAGGGGTCAGGGGTCACTCGCGGTCAGTGGGGTCAGGGATCACAGGGGTCACAGGGGTCAGGGGTCACTCGTGGTCAGTGGGGTCAGGGGTCACAGGGGTCAGGGGTCACAGGGGTCAGGGGTCACAGGGGTCAGGGGTCAGGGGTCACTCACCGGACCCAGGCCTCCACCCGCTCCACCTGCAGGTGGCGCCGCAGCAGCTCCGGCAGGCGGGGCCGGGGGGGCGTGGCCTCGGCGCCGGCCCCGCCCCAAACCGCGTCGGGGGCGGAGCCTCCGGGCAGAGGCCCCGCCCCCCCGGCCCCGCCCCCGCACGGGGCGCGGCCAATCCCGGCCAGCAGCAGCCCTGGGGGCGGGGCCAGGGGGCGTGGTCAGGGGGGCGTGGTCAGAGGGGGCGTGGTCATATGGGCGTGGTCAGATTGGCGGGCCAGAGGGGGCGTGGTCAGAGGGGCGGGGCCTGAGGGGCGGGGCCTGAGGGGCGGTGCCAGATTGGCGGGATCAGAGGGGCGTGGTCAGAGGGGGCGTGGTCAGATGGGCGGGGAAAGGGGCGTGGTCATAAGGGGCGGGAAAGGGGGCGTGGTCAGAGGGGGCGGGGCCAGATTGGCGGGGTCAGAGGGGCGGGGTCAGAGGGGGCGGAGCCAAAGGGGCGGGGCCAAATGGGCGGGAAATGGCGCCTGGTCAGAGGGGGCGTGGTCAGAGGGTGCGGGGGCAAGGGGGTGGGGTCAAATGGGCGGGGAAAGGGGCGTGGTCAGAGGGGGCGTGGTCAGATTGGAGGGGTCAGAGGGGCGGGGAAAGGGGCGTGGTCAGAGGGGGCGTGGTCAGAGGGGGCGTGGTCAGATTGGAGGGGTCAGAGGGGCGGGGAAAGGGGCGTGGTCAGAGGGGGCGTGGTCAGATGGGGCGTGGTCAGGTTGGCGGGGCCAGAGGGGCGGGGCCAGAGGGGGCGTGGTCAGAAGGGCGGGAAAAGGGGCGGGGCAGATGGGGCGGGGGCAGAGGGGGCGTGGTCAGAGGGGCGGGGTCAGAGGGGGCGGGGGCAGATTGGCGGGGCCAGAGGGGGCGGGGCCAGATGGGGCGGGGGCCAGAGGGGGCGTGGTCAGAGGGGGCGTGGCAAGGGAGGGGTCAAAGGGGCGGGGCTGGGTCACTCAGAGGTCACTTGGGGGTCACTCGGGGGTCACTCGGGGGTCAGGGGTCAGGGGTCACCTACCCAGCAGGAAGGCCGCGGCCGAGCCCAGCCCCAGCGCGGCCCAGCGGGGCAGCCGGGGGCGGGGCCGGGGGCGGGGCCGGGGGCGGGGCAGCCGCACCGTTGGCTCCGCCCCCTCTTCCTCCTCCTCCTCCTCCTCCTCCTCCTGGCGCCGCCCCTCCCCCGCCCGGGGGGGGTCCCTGTGCCGCGAGTAGGAGACGGGACCCCCCCCCCGGGGGGCTGCGGCCGCCCTCAGGGGGGGTTGGGGGATCTGGGGGGGTTTGGGGGGTCCCCAAAATCCGGGGGGGCTCCGGGGGGGGGGTCCGGACCCTCCGGGTTGGGGGGGAGGGGAGGGGGAGGGGCTTTACCCGTCCGAGGAAGCAGCGCCGGAGGAGGGGCTCCATGGCCGGGGGTCTCGGGGGTCTCGGGGGGTCTCGGGGGGCAGCTGGGGGTTCCCAGGGGTGTCCTGGGGGGCAATTGGGGGGTCCTGGGGGGGGTCCTGGGGGTCCTGGGAGGGAATTGGGGGGAGATTGGGAGGATCAGGGGGGTCTCGGTGGGTCCTGGGGGGGAATTTGGGGGTCTCGGGGTGTCCTGGGGGGGCTCAAGACGGTTCTGGGGTCCTGGGGGGGTCTCGGGGGGGAATTTGGGGGTCTCGGGGTGTCCTGGGGGGGGCTCAAGACGGTTCTGGGGTCCTGGGGGGGGTCCTGGGGGTCCTGGGAGGGAATTGGGGGGAGATTGGGAGGATCAGGGGGGTCTCAGTGGGTCCTGGGGGGGAATTTGGGGGTCTCGGGGTGTCCTGGGGGGGCCCAAAACAGTTCTGGGGTCCTGGGGGGGGTCCCGGGGACTCTCGGGGGGTCTCGGGTGGGCTCAAGAGGGTCCTGGGGGGTCCCGGGGGTTTCGGTGGGGCCGGGGGGTGCCCGGGGGGGGTCCCCAGATCCTTTCCGGGTCCCCGGGGGGCTCCGGGGGTCCCCAGGGCCGCGTTTCCCCTCCCCCCCCCCAAAATCCGGACTTTGCCCCCGGCCGGACTCTGCCCCTCCCCCACCCCAAATCCGCCTCCCCCACAACCCCCGAACCCCCCCGAGCCCCCCTGAGCCCCCCCAGAACCCCAAATTCCCCCAAAATTCCCCAAAATCCCCGGAACTCCCGAAATTGCCCCAAAAATCCGCTCCCGCTCACCCCGGCAGCTGCTCCAGGTGAGAAAAGGGGGCGGGGCTTGGGGGGCGGGGCTTGGGGAGGGGCGTGGCTTGAGGAGGGGCGGGGCTTTGGGGAGGGGGCGTGGTCAGCTGTGGCGAGAAGGGGCGTGGCTTGCGGGAAAGGGGCGTGGTCAGAGGGGCTGGGGGTATTTCGGGGGATTTTGGGGGGATTTTGGGGGGATTTTGGGGGTCCCAGTTTTGGGGGTCCCAGTTCAGGGTCCCGGGATATTTTGGGGCCCCGTTCGGGGGTCCCGGCGCAGCCGCCCGGGTTGTTTTGGGGTCCCGTTGGGGGTCCCGGGGTGTTTTGGGGGTCCCGGGATATTTTGGGGTCCATTTCGGGGGTCCAGGCGCATTGGGGGGTCCCGGGGTGCTTTGGGGTCTCTTTGGGGGTCCCGGGGTGTTTCGGGGTCCCGTTGGGGGTCCCGGGGTATTTTGGGGGTCCCGGGGTATTTTGGGGTCCCGTTGGGGGTCCCGGGGTATTCTGGGGGTCCCGGGGTATTTTGGGGTCCCGTTGGGGGTCCCGGGGCGCTTTGGGGTCCCGGTTTTGGGGGAATTCAGCCCGTTTTTGGGGTCTCATAAATACTCTCGTGTTTGCATTAAGTTACATGGGGGGGGGGCGTGGTCTCCCCTGAGTGACAGCTGTCAATCAATCACCCGCGGGGCCTGGCAGCCCAGGCTGGGGGGGATGATTGACAGCTGTCAATCACCTGCCGGCGCGTGCAACGTGCCGGGGGGAGGGGAGGGGGGAATGACGAGCGATGATTGACAGCTGTCAGCACAGCTGATTGACAGCCATCAGTGCTGATGATTGACAGCTGTCTGTGCTGGTGATCCATGATGAGTGACAGCTGTCAGTCCTGATGATCCACGATGATTGACAACTGTCAGCGTCGATGATTGACAACTGTCAGCACAGCTGATTGACAACCATCAGTGCTGATGATTGACAGCCATCAGTGCGATGATTGACAGCTGTCTGTGCTGGTGATCCAATATGAGTGACAGCTGTCAGTCCTGATGATCCACGGTGATTGACAGCTGTCAGTGCTGATGATTGACAGCTGTCTGTGCTGGTGGTCCATGATGAGTGACAGCTGTCAGTCCTGATGATCCACGGTGATTGACAACTGTCAGCGTCAATGATTGACACCTGTCAGTGCTGATGATTGACAGCCATCAGTGCTGATGATTGACAGCTGTCTGTGCTGGTGATCAATTATGAGTGACAGCTGTCAGTCCTGATGATCCACGGTGATTGACAGCTGTCAGTGCTGGTGAGCCACTGTGATTGACAGCTGATAGTGATGATGATTGACAGCTGTCAGTGCTGCTGATTGACAGCTGTCTGCGCCGTAAATTGACAGCTGTCAACACAGCTGATTGACATCCGTCAGTGCAGCTGATTGACAGCTGTCAGTGGTGGAGATCCAGCTTATGGTGATGATCATTGACAGCTGTCAGCGCCGATACTTGATGGATGATTGACAGTTTGATGTGATTGATTGACAGCTGTCGGTCAGGATGAGCCGCACCTTCCCGTGGGGATGATTGGCAGCTGTCAGCGGTGACTGACGGATGATTGGCAGCTGTCAGCGGTTACTGACGGATGATTGGCAGCTGTCAGCGCGACTGACGGATGATTGGCAGCTGTCAGCGGTGACTGACGGATGATTGGCAGCTGTCAGTGGTGACTGACGGATGATTGGCAGCTGTCAGCGGTGACTGACGGATGATTGGCAGCTGTCAGGGGGGACTGACGGATGATTGGCAGCTGTCAGGGGGGACTGACGGATGATTGGCAGCTGTCAGCGGTTACTGACGGATGATTGGCAGCTGTCAGTGGTGACTGACGGATGATTGGCAGCTGTCAGCGGGGACTGACGGATGATTGGCAGCTGTCAGCGGGGACTGCCGGATGATTGGCAGCTGTCAGCGGTGAGTGACGGATGATTGGCAGCTGTCAGCGAGGACTGACGGATGATTGGCAGCTGTCAGCGGGGACTGACGGATGATTGGCAGCTGTCAGCGGGGACTGAGGGATGATTGGCAGCTGTCAGCGGGGACTGACGGATGATTGGCAGCTGTCAGCGGGGACTGACGGATGATTGGCAGCTGTCGGTCAGGAAGAGCCGCACCTTCCCCCGCAGGAAGCGGCTCAGGACCCCCAAGAGCCGCGGGAGGCTCCGGACCCGCACCGGGCCGGGGGGGAGGGGCGGCGGCGGGGCCTGCCGGGGGGGCGGGGGGGTCACGGCGGGCCCCGGACCCCCGAACACCGAGACCCCCCAAAAAAATCCCCAAAATTCCTGTAAACCCCCAAACACCGAGACCCCCCCCCAAAAATTCCCCAAAATTCCTGTAAACCCCCAAACACCGAGACCCCCCCCCAAAATCCCCCAAAATTCCCCTAAACCTCCCCAAAACCCCCACGGACCCCCCCAAACCGTCCCGGACCCCCCAAAACACCGAGACCCCCCCCAAACCTCCCAAAACCCCCCAAACCCCCCCAAACCCCACCGAAACGCCCCCCGAATCCCCCCCAAACCCCCCCAAATCCCCCCAAATCCCCCAAACCCCCCAAATCCCCCCCAAAATCCCCCAAATCCCCCCAAACACCCCAAATCGCCCCCAAACCCCCCAAATCCCCCAAACCCCCCGAATCCCCCCGAACCCCCCGGTACCGGCGCAGGCAGCCCCCGCAGCAGCCGCGCCATGCTCCAAACACCCCCAAACCCCCAAAATCCCCCCCAAATCCCCCCAAATCCCCCAAATCCCCCCGAATCCCCTCGAATCCCCCCAAATCCCCCCCAAACCCCCCGAATCCCCCCAAACCCCCCAAACCCCCCCAAACCCCCCGAATCTCCCCGAATCTCCCCAAACCCCCCGAATCCCCCCCAAACCCCCCCAAAATCCCCCCAAATCCCCCCCAAAATCCCCCAAAATCCCCCCCAAAATCCCCCAAACCCCCCAAATCCCCCCAAATCCCCCCCAAATCCCCCAAAACCCCCGAATCCCCCCCCAAACCCCCGAATCCCCCCAAATCCCCCCCAAAATCCCCCCCAAATCCCCCCCAAATCCCCCCAAACTCCCCCAAATCGCCCCCAAACCCCCCCAACCCCCCGAATCTCCCCCAAACTCTCCCAAATCCCCCCCAAATCCCCCAAATCCCCCCCAAATCCCCCCGAATCCCCCCCAAAACCCCCCAAACTCCCCGAATCCCCCGGTACCGGCGCGGGCAGCCCCCGCAGCAGCCGCGCCAGGCTCCAAACCCCCCAAACCCCCCCAAACCCCCCAAACCCCCCAAACCCCCCCAAACCCCCCCAAATCCCCCCAAACCCCCCAAACCCCCCCAAATCCCCCCAAACCCCCCAAACCCCCCAAACCCCCCCAAATCCCCCCAAACCCCCCCAAATCACCCCCAAACCCCCCCAAATCCCCCAAATCCCCCCGAATCCCCCCGAATCCCCCCAAATCCCCCCAAACCCCCCCAAAATCCCCCCAAATCCCCCCCAAAATCCCCCCCAAAATCCCCCAAACCCCCCAAATCCCCCCAAATCCCCCCAAATCCCCCAAAACCCCCGAATCCCCCCCCAAACCCCCCGAATCCCCCCCAAATCCCCCCCAAAATCCCCCCCAAATCCCCCCAAATCCCCCCAAACCCCCCGAATCCCCCCAAATCCCCCAAACCCCCCAAACCCCCCGAATCCCCCCAAATTCCCCCCAAACCCCCCCAAACCCCCCGAATCCCCCCAAATCCCCCCCAAATCCCCCCAAATCCCCCCCAAATCCCCCCAAACCCCCAAACCCCCCGAATCCCCCCGAACCCCCCGGTACCGGCGCGGGCAGCCCCCGCAGCAGCCGCGCCAGGCTCCAAACACCCCCAAACCCCCCCAAACCCCCCCAATTCCCCCCAAACCCCCCAAACCCCCCCAAACCCCCCCAAATCCCCCCAAACCCCCCCAAATCCCCCCCAAACCCCCCCAAATCCCCCCCAAACCCCCCAAAATCCCCCCGAATCCCCCCCGAATCCCCCCCGAATCCCCCCAAATTCCCCCCAAATCCCCCCAAATCCCCCCCAAAATCCCCCAAATCCCCCCCAAATCCCCCCCAAACCCCCCCCAAATCCCCCCGAATCCCCCCGAATCTCCCCGAATCCCCCCAGTCCCCCGGTACCGGCGCGGGCAGCCCCCGCAGCAGCCGCGCCAGGCTCCGCGCGGCTCCGTAGGCGCGGTCCAGGCTGGGCCGCAGCCGCGGGTCCCGGAGCTGCTCCCGCGCCCGCAGCACCGCGGCCGCCAGCGCCGCCTGCCCCCCGGTCACCTCCCGGGCGCGGGACCCCGCCTGCCGCACCGGCGACACCGGCGGGACACCGGCGGGACACCGGCGTCACGCCGCGCCCGCCTCTCCCCCGCGCCGCGCCCGGTTCTCCCCCGGTCCCGTCCCGCTTCTCTCCGTCCGAGTTTCCCCCCGCTTTCCCCGGGTTTCAGCCCGGTTTGTCCCGTTTCTCCCCGCTTTCCCCGGGTTTCAGCCCGGTTTCTCCCCGTTTTCCCCGGATTTCAGCCCGGTTTGTCCCGTTTGTCCCCGTTTGTCCCGGATTTCAGCCCGGTTTCTCCCCGTTTTCCCCGGATTGCAGCCCGGTTTGTCCCGTTTCTCCCCGTTTGTCCCGGATTTCAGCCCGGTTTGTCCCGTTTCTCCCCGTTTTCCCCGGATTTCAGCCCGGTTTGTCCCCGTTTTTCCCGGATTTCAGCCGGGTTTGTCCCGTTTCTCCCCGCTTTCCCCGGATTTCAGCCCGCTTTGTCCCCGTTTTCCCGGGATTTCAGCCCGGTTTGTCCCGTTTCTCCCCGCTTTCCCCGGGTTTCAGCCTGGTTTGTCCCGTTTGTCTCCGTTTGTCCCGGATTTCAGCCCAGTTTATCCAGTTTCTTCCCATTTTCCCGGGTTTCAGCCCAGTTTTCTCCGTTTCTCCCGGTTCCTGCCCCGTTTGCCGTCTTCCTCTTCATTTCCTCCCGGTTTTCCCCATTTCTCCCCAGATTTTCCCCATTTCTCCGGGTTTTTCCCCCTTTCCTCCCATTTTTCCCCATTTCTCCCAGGTTTTCCCCATTTCCTCCCGGTTTTCCCCATTTCTTCCCAGTCTTCCCCATTTCTCCCTGGTTTTCCCCATTTCTCCCCGGTTTTCCCCATTTTCCCCGATTTTTCCCCATTTCTCCCAGGTTTTCCCCATTTCCTCCTGGTTTTCCCCATTTCTTCCCAGTCTTCCCCATTTCTCCCGGTTTTTCCCCATTTCTCCCCGGTTTTTCCCCATTTCTCCCGGTTTTTCCCCATTTTCCCCGATTTTTCCCCATTTCTCCCGGGTTTTTCCCATTTCTCCCTGTTTTTTCCACATTTCTCTCAATTCCTCCCATACACTTCCCCAATTCTGCCCCATTTTCTCGCATTTCACCCCATTATTCCCAATTTCTCCCCTGTTCAGTTCTTTTTTCCCAAGTATTCCCCATTTCCCCCATTTCCCACCCATTTTCCCCATTTCCCAGGGTTTTTCCCCGTTTCCCGGGGGTTTTCCCCCATTTCCAGGGTTTTTCTCCATTTCCCTGGGTTCTCCCCCCAATTTTTTCCCATTTCCCGGGTTTATTCCCCATTTCCCGAGTTTATTCCCCATTTCCCCGGGTTTCTCCCATTTTTTCCCCATTTCCCAGGGTTTTCCCAATTTCTCGGGGTTTTTCCCCATTTCCCCGGGTTTCTCCTGCTTTTTCCCAATTTCTCAGGATTTTTCCCCATTTCCCCGGGTTTTTTCCAATTTCCTTGGGTTTCCCTCCCCATTTTTTCCCATTTCCCGGGGTTTTTCCCCATGTCCCAGTTTCCCCCCATTTTTTCCCCTATTTCCCGCGGTTATTCCCCATTTCCCGGGTTTTTTCCCCCATTTCCCGGGATTCCGCCCCGTTCCCCGGGGTCCCTCCCTCTTTTTCCCGATTTCCCGGGATTTCTCCCCGTTCCCCGGGGTCCCTCCCTCTTTTTCCGCATTTCCCGGGATTTCCCCCCGTTCCCACTCACGTCCCTCCCTCTTTTTCCCGATTTCCCGGGATTTCCCCCCGTTCCCCCGGGATTCCCCCGCTTTTTCCCGATTTCCCGGGATTTCCCCCCGTTCTCCCGGGTCCCTCCCTCTTTTTCCCGATTTCCCGGGATTTCCCCCCGTTCCCCGGGGTCCCTCCCTCTTTTTCCCGATTTCCCGGGATTTCCCCCCGTTCCCCGGGATCCCCCCTCTTTTTCCCGATTTCCCGGGATTTCGCCCCGTTCCCCGGGGTCCCTCCCTCTTTTTCCCGATTTCCCGGGATTTCGCCCCGTTCCCACTCACGTCCAGGCTCCGCCAGAGGTTGAAGTTGACGCCGGGGTCGGGGACGGCCACGGGCTCGGGGAGGTCGCAGTGGGGGCCACACCCGGCCTGGGGGGGGACACGGTGACACCCCCGCCGCGACCCCCGGGACCCCCCAGCCCCGTCCCCACCGGGGATCCGCGTGTCCCCCCGTGATGTCCCCGTGTCCCCTCGTGTCCCCTCGTGTCCCCCACCGGGGATCCGCGTGTCCCCCAATGTCCCCCCGTGTCCCCCCGTGATGTCCCCGTGTCCCCCCGTGATGTCCCCGTGTCCCCCCGTGATGTCCCCGTGTCCCCCCGTGTCTCCCAATGTCCCCCAATGTCCCCCCGTGTCCCCCCGTGTCCCCCCGTGTCCCCCCGTGATGTCCCCGTGTCCCCCCGTGATGTCCTCGTGTCCCCCCGTGTCCCCCCGTGTCCCCCCGTGTCCCCCGACGATGTCCCCGTGTGCCCCCCCAAAATGTCCCCAAGCCCCCCAATGTCCCCCCAATGTCCCCAATGTCCCCCCAATGTCCCCAATGTCCCCACACCCCCCAATGTCCCCAATGTCCCCAAGCCCCCCAATGTCCCCCCAATGTCCCCCCAATGTCCCCGATGTCCCCCAATGTCCCCCCGATGTCCCCAAGCCCCCCAATGTCCCCACAGCCCCCAAGTCCCCCCACGCCCCCCAATGTCCCCAATGTCCCCCAATGTCCCCAAGCCCCCGATGTCCCCGCGCCCCCAATTTCCCCAAGCCCCCCAATGTCCCTGATGTCCCCCCGATGTCCCCAATGTCCCCCCGATGTCCCCAATGTCCCCCCAATGTCCCCAAGCCCCCCGATGTCCCCAAGCCCCCCGCTGTCCCCACAGCCCCCATGTCCCCCGCTGTCCCCGCGCCCCCAATGTCCCCCCAATGTCCCCACATTCCCCAATGTCCCCCAATGTCCCCAATGTCCCCAAGCCCCCCAATGTCCCCAATGTCCCCCAATGTCCCCGATGTCCCCGATGTCCCCGATGTCCCCAAGCCCCCCAATGTCCCCAATGTCCCCCCAATGTCCCCAAGCCCCCCAATGTCCCCCCAATGTCCCCAATGTCCCCAATGTCCCCAAGCCCCCCAATGTCCCCAAGCCCCCCAATGTCCCCAATGTCCCCAAGCCCCCCGATGTTCCCCCAATGTCCCCAAGCCCCCCAATGTCCCCAAGCCCCCCAATGTCCCCAATGTCCCCAAGCCCCCCAATGTCCCCCCGATGTCCCCAATGTCCCCGATGTCCCCCAATGTCCCCCAATGTCCCCAAGCCCCCCAATGTCCCCAAGCCCCCCAATGTCCCCAAGCCCCCCAATGTCCCCAATGTCCCCAAGCCCCCCGATGTTCCCCCAATGTCCCCAAGCCCCCCAATGTCCCCAAGCCCCCCAATGTCCCCAATGTCCCCAAGCCCCCCAATGTCCCCCCGATGTCCCCAATGTCCCCAATGTCCCCAAGCCCCCCAATGTCCCCCCAATGTCCCCCGCTGTCCCCGCGCCCCCTCACCGCGCCCCGCTCGGCGTCGCGCGCCTCCAGGATGAAGCGCTCCATCACTCGGGGGTCGCAGAGCGAGGGGGGGGCCTCGGGGGGGGGCTGGGGGCGCCCCGGGACCCCCAACAGCAGCAGCAGCAGCAGCGCGCACAGCCCTGGGGGGCGTGGGGCGGTCACGGGTGGGACATCCCCGCGGGACCCCCGAACCCCCCGGCCGCGGGACCCCCGGGCTACCGGAGCGCCCCCCCCACCCCCGGGAATGTCCCCCCCGGAGACCCCCGAGACACCGGGGGGTGTCCCCGGGACCCCCCGCGCCCACCCGCGTCCCTGAGCGCGCCGGACACGCGTGGGGACCCCCGGACTCGCGTGTCCCCCACACGAGACCCCCCCCCACGACCCCCGGCGGGTCCCCCCCGGGCACCTGCGCCCCCCGCCCCGCCCGGTCCCGCCGCGCGCACCGGGTGCGCCCCCCTCCCCCGCACCCACGGGTGCCTCCCGCACACCCGGGGCGCTCCCGGGATGTCCGCCCGAGCCCCCCACACCCACCCGCGACCCCCGCCCGCGCCCCCCTCACCCGCCGCCCCCATCGCCGGCTGCTCATGGCACGGGGGTCCCTGGCGGCCCCGGGGCTGCGGCCGTCCCCGCGCCGCGTCCCCCGGCCCCGGCCCCGGTTAATGTTTGATCCGAGGGGCCGCGGGGCCGGAAGGGCCCTCGGGGGGGGTTTTCCATCCGCTCCCCCCGCGCCCCCCCCCAGGCCGTCGAGGAAAAGGCCGCGCCGGCCGCCGCACGTCGGCCCCTGGCCCCGGGCCACCCCCGGCACCGGGCACGGCGCCGGCCAGGCGGGGGGGCACGACGGGGACACGGGGGGGCACGGCGGGGACACGGGGGGGCACGGCGGGGACACGGGGGGGCACGGCGGGGACACGGACACGGGGGGGGACAGGGACACGGGGGGGACACGGGGATGGGGATGGGGGACACGGGGGGGACACGGACACGGGGGGGACACGGGGATGGGGGAATGGGGGACACGGGGGGGACACCGGGCAGGGAAAAGGGGTGACAGGGGACGGGGAGCGGGACACGGGGCGTGGGGACACGGGGGGGACACGGGGGGACACGGGGACAAGGAGCCAGGCAAGGGGCAGATGGGGGATCGGGGGCGAGGGGACAAAGTGGGGACAGGGGGACACGGATGGGGACACGGACGGGGACATCGGCACGGGGACACGGACGGGGGGACACGGACGGGGATAGCGGCACGGTGACACGGACGGGGACACGGACGGGGACAGTGGCACGGGGACACGGACGGGGACAGTGGCACCGGGGGGACACGGACGGGGACAGGGACACGGACGGGGACACAGACGGGGACAGGGACGGGAACAGTGGCACCGGGGGACACGGATGGGGACACGGACGGGGACACGGATGGGGACAGGGACGGTGGCACCGGCACGGGGGGACACGGACGGGGACACGGACAGGGACAGTGGCACGGGGGGACACGGACGGGGACAGTGGCACCGGGGGACACGGACGGGGGGACACGGACGGTGGCACCGGCACGGGGGGACACGGACGGTGACACCGGCACGGGGGGACACGGACGGGGACACGGATGGGGGGACACGGACGGGGACACGGACGGTGTCACCGGCACGGGGGGACACGGACGGGGACAGGGACGGTGGCACCGGCACAGGGGGACACGGACGGGGACACGGATGGGGACAGGGACGGTGGCACCGGCACGGGGGGACACGGACGGGGACACGGATGGGGACAGGGACGGTGGCACCGGCACGGGGGGACACGGACGGGGACACGGATGGGGACAGGGACGGTGGCACCGGCACCGGGGGGACACGGACGGGGACACGGACGGGGGGACACGGACGGGGACACGGACGGTGGCACCGGCACCGGGGGACACGGACGGGGACAGGGACGGTGACACCGGCACAGGGGGACACGGACGGGGACACGGATGGGGACAGGGACGGTGACACCGGCACGGGGGGACACGGACGGTGACACGGACGGGGGGACACGGATGGGGACAGCGGCACGGGGACACGGACGGGGACACGGACGGGGACACGGACGGTGGCACCGGCACCGGGGGACACGGACGGGGACAGGGACGGTGACACCGGCACAGGGGGACACGGACGGGGACACGGATGGGGACAGGGACGGTGGCACCGGCACGGGGGGACACGGACGGGGACACGGACGGGGACACGGACGGTGACACCGGCACGGGGGGACACGGACGGTGACACGGACGGGGGGACACGGATGGGGACAGCGGCACGGGGACACGGACGGGGACACGGATGGGGACACGGACGGTGACACCGGCACGGGGGACACGGACGGGGACACGGACGGTGGCACCGGCACCGGGGGGACACGGATGGGGACAGGGACGGTGACACCGGCACGGGGGACACGGACGGGGACACGGACAGGGACAGTGGCACCGGGGGACACGGACGGGGACAGGGACGGTGGCACCGGCACCGGGGGGACACGGACGGGGACACGGACGGGGGGACACGGACGGGGACAGCGGCACGGCGACACGCGGCCGCGGGCCAGGGGACGCACACGGCCGCGGGGACGGCCCCGGGGACACCCCGGGCGCGGGGCCGTGGGACCGCGGTGACACGGCCCCGGGGACACGGGGCCGCGCCAGGCCGGGGGATCCCGGGATCCCTCGGGCCGGCGGAAGCGGCCGAACAATGGGGCAGCGTCACTGTCGCCGTCACCGTCCCCGTCCCCAGCGCCACCGCGGCCCCGGGGGCGGCCCCGGGGAACCCGCGCGGGGAGGGGACGCGCGGCGGGCTGCGGGCGGCACGGCGGGCTCGGGAGGGGAGCCGGGGGACCCGGGTGACACGGCGGGCGACACGGGGGACCGGGAGGTGACACGGGCCCCCTGCCAGGCCGTACGTGCGGCTCCGCACAGCCCGGCCGCGGCTCCGGCGCCAGCGGGGCCAAAGGGCACCCGGGGGCGGGGGGGACGGCCACGGCGACGTCACGGACGCCGCCGGGTCCCCCCCGTGGCACCCGGGAGTCCCCGGTGGCACCCGGATGTCCCCCCCGCAGGGACACCCCCGGACGGCCGGGACTGCCCGGGAACGGGGGCTGCGCGCCCGGGGGACCCCCGGTCACCTGGGGTCCCTGTGGCCACCCGGGTGTCCCGGAGGCCACCTGAGTGTCCCTGTGGCCACCTGAGTGTCCCTGTGGCCACTGGGGTGTCCCTTTGTCATCAGGGTCCCTTTGTCACCAGGGTCCCTTTGTCCCCAGGGTCCCTGTGGCCACCTGAGTGTCCCTTTGTCACCAGGGTCCCTTTGTCCCCAGGGTCCCTGTGGCCACTGGGGTGTCCCTGTGGGCACTGGGGTGTCCCTTTGTCACCAGGGTCCCTTTGGCCACCCGAGTGTCCCTGTGGCCACCTGGGTGTCCCTGTGGCCACCCGGGTGTCCCTTTGTCACCAGGGTCCCTGTGGCCACCTGAGTGTCCCTTTGTCACCAGGGTCCCTTTGTCACCAGGGTCCCTTTGTCCCCAGGGTCCCTGTGGCCACTGGGGTGTCCCTTTGTCACTGGGGTCCCTTTGTCACCAGGGTCCCTTTGGCCACCCGGGTGTCCCTGTGGCCACTGGGGTGTCCCTGTGGCCACTATCCCTGTGCCCACTGGGGTGTCCCTTTGTCACCAGGGTCCCTGTGGTCACCTGGGTGTCCCTGTGGCCACCTGAGTGTCCCTTTGTCACCAGGGTCCCTTTGTCACCAGGGTCCCTGTGGCCACCCGGGTGTCCCTGTGGCCACCCGGGTGTCCCTTTGGCCACCCGAGTGTCCCTGTGGCCACCTGGGTGTCCCTGTGGCCACTGGGGCGTCCCTGTGGCCACCCGGGTGTCCCTTTGTCACCAGGGTCCCTTTGTCACCAGGGTCCCTGTGGCCACCCGGGTGTCCCTGTGGCCACCCGGGTGTCCCTTTGGCCACCCGAGTGTCCCTGTGGCCACCTGGGTGTCCCTGTGGCCACTGGGGCGTCCCTGTGGCCACCCGGGTGTCCCTTTGTCACCGGGGTGTCCCTGTGGCCACTGGGGTGTCCCTTTGTCCCCAGGGTCCCTTTTTCACCTGGGGTCCCTGTGGCCACCCGGGTGTCCCTTTGTCACCAGGGTCCCTGTGGCCACTCGGGTGTCCCTTTGTCCCCAAGGGTCCCTTTGGCCACCCGGGGTGTCCCTTTGTCCCCAGGGTCCCCCTCATTTCCCACCCTCTCCCCCCACCCGCGTGGACATTTGATGTCCCCAATGTCATTCAGTGTCACCTGGAGCCCCCCAGCTCCCCACATTCCCCCTGGGGACCCCCCGGACCCTCTCCCAGCGCTCCCCCCGCCGTCCCCTGGGTCCCCCACTGTCACCTGGGGGGTTTCCTGCCCCAAATGTCACCGGTGACGCAGAGGAAGCCCCAGCCCCGCCCCCCCACCTCCCCCAAATCCCCCCAAAAAGCCCCCGAGGCCTCGCTGCCGCCACCGCCGAATTTATTGGGGTGTCACGACCCAAAGTCCCCGTGTGGCACCCGGAGTCCCCGAGGCTGCTGGGGCGGGGGGCTGGGGTGGCATCGAGGGGCTGGGGGTGGCATTGAGGGGCTGGGGGTGACATCGAGGGGATGGGGGTGGCATTGAGGGGCTGGGGGTGGCATTGAGGGGATGGGGGTGACACTGAGGGGCTGGGGGTGGGATTGAGGGGCTGGGGTGGCATCGAGGGGATGGGGGTGACACTGAGGGGCTGGGGTGGCATTGAGGGGCTGGGGGTGACACTGAGGGGATGGGGGTGACATCGAGGGGCTGGGGGTGACACTGAGGGGATGGGGGTGACATCGAGGGGCTGGGGGTGGCATTGAGGGACTCAGGGTGACACTGAGGGGATGGGGGGTGGGATTGAGGAGCTGGGGGTGACACAGAGGTGCTGGGGGTGACATTGAGGAGCTGAGGGTGACACTGAGGGCTGAGGGTGGGATTGAGGGGCTCAGGGTGACACTGAGGGGCTGGGGGTGGCATCGAGGGGCTGGGGGTGGGATTGAGGGGCTGGGGGTGGCATCGAGGGGCTGGGGGTGGGATTGAGGGGCTCAGGGTGACACTGAGGGGCTCAGGGTGACACCGAGGTGCTGGGGGTGGCATTGATGGCTCAGGGTGACACCGAGGGGCTCATGGAGACATCCATGGGCTCCGAGTGACACCGAGGGGCTCGGGGTGACACCGAGGGGCTGAGGGTGACATTGATGGCTTGGGGGTGACATTGAGGGGCTGGGGGTGACATTGATGGCTCAGGGTGACACCGAGGGGCTCATGGAGACATCCATGGGCTCCGAGTGACACCGAGGGCTGAGGGTGACACCGAGGGGCTGGGGGTGGCATCGACGGGCTCACGGTGACACCGAGCGCCCCGGGGTGACATCGGTGTCCCCGTCGGTGGTGGCTCGGTGGCCTCGTGCCGCGGTGTCCCCGCACGTTCCGTCCCCGGCTCCCGGTGTCCCCGTCCGTGCCATCGGTGGCCTCAAACCCCTTCACGGCGCCATCCGGTCCTCGCCGGCTCCTGCTGGCCTCGGGGGGCGTTCGGCGGCCCGGCGCGTCCCCGGCACCTCCGGTGACCGCGACCACCCCCGGGGCACCCCCGGAGCGCCCCCGGGAGCCCCGTCAGGCGCAGGGCGCCTCCCGGCAGAGGCGGATGTGGATGGCGGAGTTGTGCCGGGGGGCGTCGCCGTCCTCGCCGCCGGTGTCGCCGCCGGTGCGGGCGCGGGGGCGCGGGGGGCGCGGAGGGGCACGGAGGAGGTGCTGGCGTGCAGCCGCAGGGTCCCGCCCGCGCCCGCCTGCAGCTGCAGCGCCAGGTTGATGGTGCGGGGCACGGCGAGCCCCAGCCCGGGCAGCCGCAGCTCCCCGGGAGCACCGGGAGCCCCGCCCGGTGCCAGCAGCCGCTGGCAGCGCCGCAGCTGCGCGCGGAAATCCGAGCGCGACGTCACGAACACGTCGTTGCTACCGGGAGCACCGGACGGGGGGGAGCCCGGAGGGGGGCCCGGTGCGGCCGGGCCCCGGGGGCGGCGGCGGCGGGGGGGGGGGGGCGGTCCCGGGAGCCCCCCGGCGGTGGGACGGAGCCGCGGGGCGAGCGGACGACATTCTGGGGGGGGAGGGAGGGAAAGTGGGGAGGGGGCGTCAGGGACCGGCCCCGGGACCACCGGACCTCCCCCCCCCCGTGACCTCCCCTCACCCCCCACCCACCCACTGACCCCCCAAACCCCCCGGGACCCCCGGACCTCCCCCCCCCCGTGACCTCCCATCACCCCCCACCCACCCCCGGCCCCCCCAAACCCCCGGGACCCCCCCCACCGTGACCTCCCCTCACCCCCCACCCACCCCCGGCCCCCCAAACCCCCGGACCTCCCCCCCCCCGTGACCTCCCATCACCCCCACCCACCCCCGGCCCCCCCAAACCCCCGGACCTCCCCCCCCCCCGTGACCTCCCATCACCCCCCACCCACCCCCGGCCCCCCAAACCTCCGGGACCGCCCCCCGGGACCACCGGGACCCCCGGACCTCCCCCCCCGTGACCTCTCCTCACCCCCCACCCACCCCGGCCCCCCCAAACCCCCGGGACCGCCCCCGGGACCCCCGGGACCCCCCCACCGTGACCTCCCATCACCCCCCACCCACCCACTGACCCCCCAAACCCCCCGGGACCCCCGGACCTCCCCCCCACCGTGACCTCCCATCACCCCCCACCCACCCACTGACCCCCCAAACCCCCCGGGACCGGCCCCCGAGACCCCCGGGACCCCGACCTCCCCCCCGTGACCTCCCCTCACCCCCCCACCCACCCCCGGCCCCCCCAAACCCCCGGACCTCCCCCCCCCCGTGACCTCCCATCACCCCCCACCCACCCCCGGACCCCCAAACCTCCGGGACCGCCCCCCGGGACCACCGGGACCCCCGGACCTCCCCCCCCGCCGTGACCTCCCCTCACCCCCCACCCACCCCCTGACCCCCCAAACCCCCCGGGACCCCCAAACCCCCCCTGGCCTCGCTCCCCTCCCCCACTGCGGGACCCCCTCCCCAAAATCCGCCCCTCCCTCCCCGCCCCCCCCGGCGCACCTCGCGCGTCCCGCGCCGCCGCCGCTTCCGCCGCGAGGCCACGCCTCCCGTTAGCCACGCCCCTTTCCGGGGGACACGCCCCTCCCTCCCCGGCGTTTTTTATTTAATTTTGGTTTTTTATTTACGGCGAGCGCTCAGCCCCCCCCCCCCCTTAATCCGCCATTTTGGTGCTTTTAATTAACCAAACCGCTAATTAATGCCCCGCAGGATGGAGGGGGGGAGGGTGTGTTTAAGAGCGAGTGGGCGTGGCTTTGTGTAAACCCCGCCCACAAAGGGCGTGGCCACGCCCCCTCGCGTTCAACAAAGGGCCGCGGCCCCTTTAAGCGGCCGAGGGCGCGCGCGCCGCACGGCGGGCGCTGATTGGGCGCGGCCAGGCCCCGCCCCCCGCGCGGCCGGCGCTGTCCCGGTGCTGAAGGCGCCATGAGCGGCGGCGTGTACGGCGGCGGTGAGGGCGGGGCCGGGGCGGGGCCACGGGGCAACGGGAGGGGGGGGCCGGTGTCACCGTCCGGTGTCCGGTGGGGGTCCCGGTGTCACCGTCCGGTGGTCGGTGGGGGTCCCGGTGTCACCCTCCGGTGCCCCCCGGTGATCGGTGGGGTCCCGGTGTCACCGTCCGGTGATCGGTGGGGGTCCCGGTGTCACCCTCCGGTGCCCCCCGGTGGTCGGTGGGGTCCCGGTGTCACTGTCCAGTGGTCGGTGGGGGTCCCGGTGTCACCGTCCGGTGGTTGGTGGGGTGCTGGTGTCACCGTCCGGTGATCGGTGGGGGTCCCGGTGTCACCGTCCGGTGGTCGGTGGGGGTCCCGGTGTCACCGTCCGGTGCCCCCCGGTGGTCGGTGGGGGTCCCGGTGTCACCGTCCGATGATCGGTGGGGGTCCCGGTGTCACCGTCTGGTGCCTCCCGGTGATCGGTCGGGTCCCGGTGTCACCGTCCGGTGATCGGTGGGGGTCCCGGTGTCACCGTCCGGTGCCCCCCGGTGTTCAGTGGGGGTCCCGGTGTCACCGTCCAGTGATCGGTGGGGTCCCGGTGTCAGCGTCCGGTGATCGGTCGGGTCCCGGTGTCACCGTCCGGTGCCCCCCGGTAGTCGGTGGGGGCCCCAGTGTCACAGTCCGGTGGTCGGTGGGGTCCCGGTGTCACCGTCCCTCCCCCCACCGTGTACGGTGGGTGTCCCTGGAGGGGTCCCGGTGGTTTTTGTGGGTCCCGGTGGGATCCCGGGGTTTTTGGGGGCCCCGGTGCCACGGTGCCCCGGTGCCCTCTGGTGGTTTTCGGGTTGTCCTGGGGGGGTCCCGGGTTTTTTTGGGGGTCCCGGTGGGATCCCGGGGTTTTCAGGGGTCCCGGTGCCACGGTGCCCCAGTGCCCTCTGGTGGTTTTCGGGTTGTCCTGGGGGAATCCCGGGGTTTTTTGGGGGTTCCGGTGGGATCCTGGTGGTTTCGGGTGTCCCGGGGTTTTCGGGGGTCCCGGTGCCACGGTGCCCCCGTGCCCTCCTGCAGACGAGGTCGGGGCTCTGGTGTTCGACATCGGCTCCTTCTCGGTGCGCGCGGGCTATGCCGGCGAGGACTGTCCCAAGGTCGGTGCCACCGTGTCCCCCCCGTGTCCCCTCCGTGTCATTGTCACCCCCCGTGTCATTGTCACCCCCCGTGTCATTGTCACCCCCCGTGTCATTGTCACCCCCGTCCCCGGGTGGACAAGGCCGCCGTGTCCCTGGTGTGCCGTGCCCACGGCCACGGTGTCCCCGAGGCCACCCCCGGGCCACCGTCCCCATCGTGGAGACGGTGCCACCATCCCCATCGTGGTGACAATGCCACCATCCCCATCCTGGTGACAATGCCACCATCCCATCGTGGTGCCGGTGTCACCATCCCCATCACGATGACAACACCACCATCCCCATCATGGTGACGATGCCACCATCCCCATCATGGTGACAATGCCCTGTCCCCATCGTGGTGACAATGCCATCATCCCCATTCTGTTGACAATGCCACCATCCCCATCGTGGTGACAATGCCACCATCCCCATCATGGTGACAATGCCCTGTCCCCATCATGGTGACAATGCCCTGTCCCCATCGTGGTGACAATGCCATCATCCCCATTCTGTTGACAATGCCACCATCCCCATCGTGGTGACAATGCCACCATCCCCATCATGGTGACAATGCCCTGTCCCCATCATGGTGACAATGCCACCATCCCCATCGTGGTGACAATGCCACCATCCCCATCGTGGTGACAATGCCACCATCCCCATTCTGGTGACAATGCCCTGTCCCCATCATGGTGACAATGCCACCATCCCCATCATGATGACAATGCCACCATCCCATCATGGTGACAATGCCACCATCCCCATCACGATGACAATGCCACCATCCCATCATGGTGACAATGCCACCGTCCCCATCACGATGACAACACCACCATCCCCATCATGGTGACAATGCCATCATCCCCATCATGGTGACAATGCCACCGTCCCCATCACGATGACAATGCCACCGTCCCCATTCTGGTGATAATGCCACCATCCCCATCATGATGACAATGCCACCGTCCCCATCATGGTGACAATGCCACCATCCCATCATGGTGACAATGCCACCGTCCCCGTCGCGGTGTCCCCAAGGCCGACTTCCCCACCACGGTGGGGCTGCTGTCCCCGGACGAGGTGGCGCTGGAGCTGGACGGGGACAAGGACAAGAAGGGCGGGAAGGTTTATTACATCGACACCAACGCGCTGCACGTGGCGCGCGAGGGCGTCGAGGTCCTGTCCCCGCTCAAGAACGGCATGAGTGAGTGGGGACATGGGGACACCGAGGGGACACGGGGACACCGAGGGGACACGGGGACATCGAGGGGACACGGGGACACGGGGACACAGAGGGGACACGGAGGGGACACGGGGACATGGGGACATGGGGGAACGGCATGAGTGAGTGGGGACACGGGGACACAGGGACACCGAGGGGACACGGGGACATCGAGGGGACATGGGGACACGGGGACACAGAGGGGACACGGGGACACCGAGGGGACACGGGGACATCGAGGGGACATGGGGACACGGGGACACGGAGGGGACATGGGGGGGACACGGGGACACAGGGACATGGGGACATGAGGGAACGGCATGAGTGAGTGGGGACACGGGGACACAGAGGGGACACGGGGACACGGGGACATGAGGGAACGGCATGAGTGAGTGGGGACACGGGGACACGGAGGGGACACGGGGACATGGCGACATGGGGGACAGTGGGAGGACAGCAGGGACATTGTGGACAGTGAGGACATGGGGACACTCGGGGGGCATGGGGACAGCAGGGACATGGAGGGACATGGGGGGACAGCAGGGACATGGAGGGACATGGGGACATGGGGGAACAGCAGGGACATGGAGGATAGTGGGGGGGACATGGGGACACAGGGGACATGGGGACACTGGGGACATGGGGACATGGGGGGACAGCGGCAGGGGAAGGGGACCCCGTGGCCGGCGGTGTCCCCGGTGCCACCCGTGTGTCCCCGCAGTCGAGGACTGGGAGTGCTTCCAGGCCATCCTGGACCACACCTACGGCAAGCACGTCAAGTCGGAGCCGGGGCTGCACCCGGTGCTCATGTCTGAGGCGCCGGTAGGTGCCGGCGCGGGGCCCGCGGCGTGCCCGGTGTCCCCCGGTGTCCCCCGGTGTCCCCAACGTCCCTGTGCCACAGTGGAACACCAGGGCCAAGCGGGAGAAGCTGACGGAGCTGATGTTCGAGCACTACAACATCCCGGCCTTCTTCCTCTGCAAGACAGCCGTGCTCACCGCGTATCCTGCCGTCACCGCGGCGTCACCGCGGCGTCACCCCTGTGTCACCCGCGGGTCACCCCTGTCACCCACGGGTCACCCCTGTCACCCATGGGTCACCCCAATGGCAGCCACGGGTCACCACTGGTGTCACCCCTGGGTCACCCCAATGGCACCCACGGGTCACCCCTGTGTCACCCCTGGGTCACCCCAATGGCAGCCACGGGTCACCCCAATGGCACCCCTGGGTTACCCCAGTTTCATCCCAATGTCACTCCTGTGTCACCCACAGGTCACCCCTGGGTCATTCCAATGTCACCCATGGGTCATCCCCAGTGTCACCCCAATGTCACCCCTGTGCCACCCACTGTCACCCCCAGTGTCATCCCAATGTTACCCCAGTGTCACCCGTGGGTCACCCCTGGGTCATCCCAATGTCACCCAGGTGTCACCCCAATGGCACCCACGGGTCATCCCTGGTGTCACCCCTGGGTCACCCCAATGTCACCCATGGGTCACCACTGGTGTCATCCCAATGTCACCCAGGTGTCACCCCAGTGTCACCCACGGGTCACCCCTGGGTCATCCCAATGTCACCCCTGTATCACCACCACTGTCACCCCCAGTGTCACCCCAATGTCACCCATGGGTCATCCCCAGTGTCACCCCAATGTCACCCCTGTGCCACCCACTGTCACCCCCAGTGTCATCCCAATGTTACCCCAATGTCACCCGTGGGTCACCCCTGGGTCATCCCAATGTCACCCCTGTGTCACCACCACTGTCACCCCCAGTGTCACCCCAATGTCACCCACGGGTCATCCCCGGTGTCCTCCCAGTGTCACCCTGGTGTCACCCCAATGTCACCCCAGTATCACCCATGGGTCACCCCAGTGTCCCCCTGTGTCACCGCTGTCCTCGGGGCGTGGCTAGGGGGGCGTGGTCAGTCCCAGGGCGTGGTCAGTCCCAGGGCGTGGCCGTGGGCGTGGTCAGTCCCGGGGCGTGGTCAGTCCCAGGGCATGGTCAGTCCCAGGGTGTGGGCCGGGGGCGTGGTCAGTCCCAGGGCATGGTCAGTCCCAGGGCGTGGTCAGTCCCAGGGCGTGGCCGGGGGCGTGGTCAGTCCCAGGGCATGGTCAGTCCCAGGGTGTGGCCGGGGGCGTGGTCAGTCCCAGGGCATGGTCAGTCCCAGGGCGTGGTCAGTCCCAGGGCGTGGCCGGGGGCGTGGTCAGTCCCAGGGCGTGGTCAGTCCCAGGGCGTGGTCAGTCCCAGGGCGTGGTCAGTCCCAGGGCGTGGTCAGTCCCAGGGCGTGGTCAGTCCCAGGGCGTGGTCAGTCCCAGGGTGTGGCCGGGGGCGTGGTCAGTCCCAGGGCGTGGCGGGGGCGTGGTCAGTCCCAGGCGTGGCCGGGCGTGGCCCTTGACCGGCGCAGCTTCGCCAACGGCCGCAGCACGGGCTGGTGCTGGACTCGGGGGCCACCCACACCACGGCCATCCCCGTGCACGACGGCTACATCCTGCAGCAAGGTGGGCACACCTGGGCACACCTGGGCAGGGGGAAAACACACCAGGGGCACACCTGGGCATACCTGGGCAAGGGGAGGGGCACCAGGGACACACCTAGGCAAGGGAGAACACACCTGGGCACACCTGGGCACACCTGGTCAGGGGGAAAACACACCTGGGGCACACCTGGGCATACCTGGGCACAGGGAGGGGCACCAGGGACACACCTAGGCAAGGGAGAACACACCTGGGCACACCTGGGCACACCTGGGCAGGGGGAAAACACACCAGGGGCACACCTGGGCATACCTGGGCACAGGGAGGGGCACCAGGGACACACCTAGGCAAGGGAGAACACACCTGGGCACACCTGGTCAGAGGGAAAACACACCTGAGGCACACCTAGGCAGGGGAAAAACACACCTGGGGCACACCTGGGCAGAGGGAAAACACAACAGGGGCACACCTGGGCACACCTGGGCACAGGGAGGGGCACTAGGGACACACCTAGGCAAGGGAGAACACACCTGGGCACACCTGGGGCACACATGGGCAAGGGAGAACACACCTGGGGTATACCTGGAGCAGGGGACACACCTGGGGCAGGTGAGAACACACCTGGGGAGGGGGAGGGACAGTGGGGACACACCTGGGACAAAAAAGAACACACCTGGGACAGGTGAGAACACACCTGGGAGACACCTGTGGGGGTGGGACACACCTGGGCAGGGGAGAACACACCTGGGGCAGGTGAGGACGCACCTGGGACACACCTGGGACAAGGGAGAACACACGTGGGGCAGGTGAGCGCTCACCTGAGGCCGGCCCCGCCCCGCAGGCATCGTGAAGTCGCCGCTGGCCGGGGATTTCATCTCCATGCAGTGCCGGGAGCTCTTCCAGGAGCTCAACATCGACATCGTGCCGCCCTACATGATCGCCGCCAAGGTGGGCGGGGCCGGGGTGGGCGTGGCCGGGGAATCAGCCAATCAGATGCGGCAGGGGCAGGGTGGGGCCCAGCACAACGCTCCTCCCACTTGTGGGCGGGGTTTATGTAGCTCCACCCCTTCCGGACAGCCAAAATGTCTTGGCTCCGCCCACTTTGGGGCTGGGCTTATCCCTGTGGCTCCGCCCCTTTGAGATCACAGCCCCCCATTGGGTGGCTCTGACATTTGGCCCCACCCCCTGAGTGACGTCATCACATTCAGACTCCTCCTCTAGCCCCACCCCATGGGAGGCTCCACCCCTTTCCCCTTAGCCCCGCCCCTTTCATTATTCAGACCAAACCCCGCCCCTTTTCATTATTCAGCCCCGCCCCTTTAATTATTCATCCCCAGCCCCACCCCTTTCATTATTCAGCCCCGCCCCTTTAATTATTCATCCCCAGCCCCGCCCCTTTAATTATTCACCCCAGCCCCGCCCCTTTAATTATTCATCCCCAGCCCCGCCCGTTTAATTATTCATCCCAAGCCCCGCCCCTTTAATTATTCACCCCCAGCCCCGCCCCTTTCATTATTCAGCCCCGCCCCTTTCATTATTCACCCCCAGCCCCGCCCCTTTTCATTATTCATCCCCAGCCCCGCCCCTTTCATTATTCATCCCCAGCCCCGCCCCTTTAATTATTCATCCCCAGCCCCGCCCCTTTAATTATTCATCCCCAGCCCCGCCCGTTTAATTATTCATCCCAAGCCCCGCCCCTTTCATTATTCACCCCCAGCCCCGCCCCTTTAATTATTCATCCCCAGCCCCGCCCCTTTCGTTATTCAGCCCCGCCCCTTTAATTATTCATCCCCAGCCCCGCCCCTTTAATTATTCAGCCCCAGCCCCGCCCCTTTTCCAGGAGCCCGTGCGGGAAGGGGCCCCCCCGAGCTGGAAGAAGAAGGAGAAGCTGCCCCAGGTGTCCAAATCCTGGCACAACTTCACCTGCAACGTGAGCGGGGGGCCCGGGGGCGGATCTGGGGGTCCCGGGGGGGATTTCGGGGGGTCCCGAGGGGGATTTGGGGGTCCCGACCCCCTTTTTGGGCTGCCGTTCCCCCAGGAGGTGATCCAGGACTTCCAGGCCTCGGTGCTGCAGGTGTCGGACTCGCCCTACGACGAGCAGTGAGCGCCGGGGCTTTGGGGGGGTTTTTTTGGGGTGAGGGGGTTTTTTTGGGGCGGGGGGACCCCGAAACCCGCCCGTGTCCCCCAGGGTGGCGGCGCAGATGCCCACGGTGCACTACGAGATGCCCAACGGGTACAACACCGACTACGGCGCCGAGCGGCTCCGCATCCCCGAGGGGCTCTTCGACCCCTCCAACGTCAAGGTTCGGGGGTCCCGGGGGGGTTTGGGGGTCCTGGGGGGGCTCTGAGGGGGTTTTGGGGTCCACTGAGGGGGTTTGGGGGTCCTGGGAGGGGCTCTGAGGGGGTTTGGGGGTCCTGGGGGGGCTCTGAGGGGGTTTGGGGGTCCTCTGAGGGGGTTTGGGGGTCCTGGGGGGGCTCTGAGGGGGTTTTGGGGGTCCACTGAGGGGGTTTGGGGGGTCCTGGGGGGGCTCTGAGGGGGTTTTGGGGGTCCTGGGGGGGCTCTGAGGGGGTTTGGGGGTCCTCTGAGGGGGTTTGGGGGTCCTGGGGGGGCTCTGAGGGGGTTTTGGGGTCCTCTGAGGGGGTTTGGGGGTCCTGGGGGGGCTCTGAGGGGGTTTGGGGGTCCTCTGAGGGGGTTTGGGGGTCCTGGGGGGGCTCTGAGGGGGTTTTGAGGGGTCCTGGGGGGGCTCTGAGGGGGTTTTGGGGTCCTCTGAGGGGGTTTGGGGGTCCTGGGAGGGCTCTGAGGGGGTTTGGGGGGTCCTGGGGGGGCTCTGAGGGGGTTTTGGGGGTCCTGGGGGGCTCTGAGGGGGTTTGGGGGTCCTCTGAGGGGGTTTGGGGGTCCTGGGGGGGCTCTGAGGGGGTTTTGGGGTCCTCTGAGGGGGTTTGGGGGTCCTGGGGGGGCTCTGAGGGGGTTTGGGGGTCCTCTGAGGGGGTTTGGGGGTCCTGGGGGGGCTCTGAGGGGGTTTTGAGGGGTCCTGGGGGGCTCTGAGGGGGTTTTGGGGTCCTCTGAGGGGGTTTGGGGGTCCTGGGAGGGCTCTGAGGGGGTTTGGGGGGTCCTGGGGGGGGCTCTGAGGGGGTTTTGGGGGTCCTGGGGGGGCTCTGAGGGGGTTTTGGGGGTCCTGGGGGGGCTCTGAGGGGGTTTTGGGGGTCCTGGGGGGGCTCTGAGGGGGTTTTGGGGGTCCTGGGGGGCTTTAGGGGACCCCCACGCCCCAGGTTCTGCCTTCCTTTGGGTTTGAGGGTTCTCAGCGGGGTTTTTGGGGGGGATCAGGGGGTCTCGGGGGTTTTTGGGGGGGATCATGGGGTCCCGGGGGTTTTTGGGGGGGATCAGGGGGATCCCGGGGGTTTTTGGGGGGGATCAGGGGGTCCCGGGGGTTTTTGGGGGGATCAGGGGGATCCCGGGGGTTTTTGGGGGGGATCAGGGGGTCCCGGGGGTTTTTGGGGGGGATCAGGGGGGTCCCGGGGGTTTTTGGGGGGGTTAGGGAGGTCCCAGAGGGGATCCCAGGGTTTTTGGGGGGTTTAGGGAGGTCCAGGGGGGTCCCGGGGGTTTTGGGGACCCCCCTGACCCCCCCGTTCCCCCAGGGCCTCTCGGGGAACACCATGCTGGGCGTGGGGCACGTGGTGACCACCAGCATCGGGATGTGCGACATCGACATCCGGCCGGTGGGTCCGGGCGGGGGTCCCGGGGGTCCCGGGGGGCGGCGGGGACACCCCCGAATCCCGCGGGTGACCCCCCGTGTCCGTGTCCCCCCCAGGGGCTGTACGGCAGCGTCATTGTCACCGGGGGGAACACGCTGCTGCAGGGCTTCACCGACCGCCTGAACCGCGAGCTGGCCCAGAAAACGCCCCCGGTGAGGCACCCGAATTGGGGCTGGGGGCTGGGGGCTCCCAAACCCCCCGGTGAGGCACCCGAATTGGGGCTGGGGGCTGGGGGCTCCCAAACCCCCCGGTGAGGCACCCGAATTGGGGCTGGGGGCTGGGGGCTCCCAAACCCCCCGGTGAGGGACCCGAATTGGGGCTGGGGGCTCCCAAACCCCCAGTGAGGGACCCGAATTGGGGCTGGGGGCTGGGGGACCCCAAACCCCCCCGTGAGGGACCCCCGAGTTTGGGACCAGTGGTTCATAGCTGTCCCCCCAGTTCTCCCAGTTGCCCCCAGTTCTCCCAGTGCTCCCCAGTTGCCCCCAGTGGTTCATAGCTGTCCCCCCAGTTGTTCCCAGTATTCCCAGTTGCTGTCAGTCATTCCCAGTTGCCCCCAGTCATTCCCAGTTGCCCCCAGTGGTTCATAGCTGTCCCCCCAGTCATTCCCAGTCATTCCCAGTTGCTGTCAGTCATTCCCAGTTGCCCCCAGTCATTCCCAGTTGCCCCCAGTGGTTCATAGCTGTCCCCCCAGTAATTCCCAGTTGCCCCCAGTGGTTCATAGCTGTCCCCCCAGTTGTTCCCAGTCATTCCCAGTTGCTCCCAGTAATTCCTAGTTCCTCCCAGCGGTTCATAGCTGTCCCCCCAGTCATTCCCAGTTGCTCCCAGTCATTCCCAGTTGCCCCCAGTGGTTCATAGCTGTCCCTCCAGTCATTCCCAGTTGCCCCCAGTGGTTCATAGCTGTCCCCCCCAGTTGCTCCCAGTCATTCCAGTTGCTCCCAGTGGTTCATAGCTGTCCCTCCAGTCATTCCCAGTTGCCCCCAGTGGTTCATAGCTGTCCCCCCCAGTTGCTCCCAGTCATTCCAGTTGCTCCCAGTGGTTCATAGCTGTCCCCCCAGTTGCTCCCAGTCATTCCCAGTGGCTCCCAGTGGTTCATAGCTGTCCCCCCAGTTGCTCCCAGTCATTCCCAGTTGCCCCCAGTGGTTCATAGCTGTCCCTCCAGTCATTCCCAGTGGCTCCCAGTCATTCCCAGTTGCCCCCAGTGGTTCATAGCTGTCCCCCCAGTCATTCCCAGTTGCCCCCAGTGGTTCATAGCTGTCCCTCCAGTCATTCCCAGTGGCTCCCAGTGGTTCATAGCTGTCCCCCCAGTTGCCCCCAGTTCTCCCAGTTCTCCCAGTGCTCCCAGTGACGCCCTGTCCCAGAGCATGCGCCTCAAGCTGATCGCCAGCAACAGCACCATGGAGCGGCGCTTCAGCCCCTGGATCGGCGGCTCCATCCTGGCCTCGCTCGTGAGTCGGGGGTCCCGGGGAGCCCGGGGGGCTTCGCTGCCCCTGAACCCCCAAACTGCCCCAAACCATCCCCTGAACCCCCCAAACCATCCCCTGAACCCCCCAAACCATCCCCTGAACCCCCCAAACTGCCCCAAACCATCCCCTGAATCCCCCAAACTGCCCCCTGAACCCCCCAAACCATCCCCTGAACCCCCGAAACCATCCCCTGAACCCCCCAAACTGCCCCCTGAACCCCCCAAACCATCCCCTGAACCCCCCAAACCATCCCCTGAACTCCCCAAACTGCCCCAAACCATCCCCTGAACCCCCCAAACTGCCCCCTGAACCCCCCAAACTGCCCCAAACCATCCCCTGAACCCCCCAAACTGCCGCAAACTGCCCCCTGAACCCCCCAAACTGCCCCCTGAACCCCCCAAACCGCCCCAAACCATCCCCTGAACCCCCCAAACCGCCCCAAACCACCTCAAAGTGCCCCATGAACACCCCAAACTGCCCCAAACCACCCCAAACTGCCTCCTGAACACCCTGAATTGCCCCAATCTGCCCCAAATCACCCCAAACCGCCCCCTGAACCCCCCAAACTGCCTCTGAACCCCCCAAACCATCCCAAACCACCCCAAATCACCCCAAACCGCCCCAAATCGCAGGGCACCTTCCAGCAGATGTGGATCTCCAAGCAGGAGTACGAGGAGGGCGGCAAGCAGTGCGTGGAGCGCAAGTGTCCCTGAGGGGACCCAGAACCCATCGAGAGGGGCTGAGGGGACCCCAAAACCCCATCATGAGGGGGACCCCAAACCCCATCATGAGGGGGACCCCAAAACCCTTCATGAGGGGGTGATGGGGACCCCAAAACCCCATCGAGAGGGGCTGAGGGGACCCCAAAGTCCTTCATGAGGGGCTGAGGGGACCCAGAACCCATCGTGAGGGGCTGAGGGGACCCCAAAACCCCATCATGAGGGGGACCCCAAACCCCATCATGGGGGGGTGATGGGGACCCCAAAACCCCATCTTGAGGGGCTGAGGGGACCCCAAAATCCTTCATGAGGGGGTGATGGGGACCCCAAAACCCCTTCATGAGGGGGACCCCAAACCCCATCATGAGGGGGACCCCAAACCCCTTCATGAGGGGGTGAAGGGGACCCCAAAACCCCATCGAGAGGGGCTGAGGGGACCCCAAACCCCCTTCATGAGGGGGACCCCAAACCCCATCTTGAGGGGGACCCCAAAACCCTTCGTGAGGAGGACCCCAGACCCCTTCATGAGGGGCTGGGTGGGGGGGCCCGTGCGTGGGTGGCGGGGGTCGCTGTGGGCGGGGTTCGTGCCCCGATTTCGGCGTTTTTAGCGCCTCCCTCCCCCCCCCAAAAAAACCCAATAAAATAAAATACAATAAAAAATAAAAAATAAAGAGCGGCTCTTCCCGCGCGCCCGGTCACGTGACCCGCGTGAGGGGTCCCGGGGGGGGGGGGGGGGGGGCGAGGCGCGCGCGCGGCACGTGCCGGGACGGGGGGGGGGGGGGGGGGGGGCGGTACCGCGCAGGCGCGCGGGCGCGTGACCGGCGAGGGGCGCGCGGGACGGGCGCTGGGGGGGCTCGAAACCTCGCGAGAGCCGCGCGAGAGCGCGCGCGCCCCCTCCCCGTTACCGGGGCGGGTGGGGCGGGGAGAGAGAGACCCGGTTCGGTGACGTCACTAACGGGAACGGTGACGTCACGAGCGTGAACGGTGACGTGAGCAGCTCGGCCGAAAGGGGCCGAGGAGAGACCGGCGCTGGAACGGGAGGGGCTCTGTGTGTCTGTGTGGGTGTGGGGAGAAGGAGCGCGCACCGCGCACGAGCGGCCCCCGCGCGGACTACAAGTCCCGGCAGCCCCCGCGCGCGCGGGGCGGCCTCACCCCGCCTGAACGTCTTTCCGGCCGCCCACCCTCCCCCGTCCCATCCCCGCCGCTCTCCCTCCCCCCAGGCCTTCACCGGGATCCCTCCCGCTCCCTCCTCCTCCCCTCCCCCGCTGCTCTCCGCGCAGGCACTCTCCGCGGCCACCCCCACCTCCTGAGGCCCCCCTTTCCCTCTCCCCGCGCGCCGCCTCTCCTTATTGGCCGCCGCGCGCCGCGCTCCGTCTCCTATTGGCCGAGCCCCGTCTCCCCGCCCCTCCTCGTGGGCGTGCCCTCTGCGGGCCCCGCCTCTCCCCTATATAAACCCCGGCGGGCCGGCGCGGCGCTGCCATCGCGGGCGGGAGGCGGCGGGAGCGGAGGGTTCCCGCTCCCCCTCCCCGCTCCGGCGGCGCATGCGCGGGGGCGGCGCGGCGCAGCGCGCAGGCGCGGGCCGGGCCGCCATGGCGGCGGCGCCTGAGGCCTTCCTGGTGCCGCCGCCGCCGCCGCCTCCTCCGCCTCCTCCTCCTCCTCCCGCCGCCGCCGCACCGGAGCCGCCGCGGCCCCGCAATGGCCTCCGCACCGCGGGCGGCGGCGGCAAGCGGCGGAGCAGCTGCGGCGCCAAGCAGCCGGCGTGGAAGCGGCGGCGCCGCGCGGCCTCGGAGTGCGGCCCGGTGCTGCCGTCCGAGTTCCTGCTCGGCGGGAACATCTTCGACCCCCTGAACCTCAACAGCCTGCTGGACGAGGAGGTGAGCCGCGCCCTGAACGCCCGCACGCCGCAGTCCTCCCCGCTGCCGCAGCGCGGCCGGGACCCGGTGGAGATCCTGGTGCCGAGGGACATCACGGACCCGCTGAGCCTGAACGCGCCGGGCGAGGCGCTCCGCCTGGCCTCGCCGGCCAAGAGCGCCCGGCGGCGGCACCGGCACCGCGGCCAGCAGCGCAACAACGCCGCCAACAGCGCCGCCGGCGCCGAGGAGCCCGGCCGCCCCGCCGAGCCCGCCGCCCCGCCGTGCCCCGCCGGCCGCCACCGCAAGCGCCGACGGACTTGCAGCAAATCCGACCCTCCGCGCCCCGCCGCGCCCTCGGAAAAACCGAAACCCGGCGGCAAAGCCCCGCAGCGGCCGCGCCGCCAGGCGCGCAAGTTCCAGTACGGGAATTACTGCAAATATTACGGGTACCGCAACCCCGACGTGGAGGACGCGCGGCTGCGGGCGCTGCGGCCCGAGTGGTTCGCGGGCAAGGAGGTGCTGGACGTGGGCTGCAACGTGGGGCACCTCACCCTGAGCATCGCCAAGCGCTGGGCGCCCGCCAGGGTGGTGGGGCTGGACATTGACGGGCGGCTGATCCGCTCGGCGCGGCAGAACATCCGCCACTACCTCTCCGAGGGGCTGGGGGCGGACGGCGAGGCCGCCGCCGGGCTCAGGAAAGGTTTCCCCGCCGCGCTCCTGGCCAGCCGGGGCCCCATCGCCGCCCCGCAGCTGCCGCCCGACGGGCCCGGCGCCGCGGATTTCCCGCACAACGTGGTGTTCGTCACGGTGAGGGGGGGTTTTGGGTGGGGAAACGGGGGTGGGGTGGGTGGGCGAGGTGCTGGGGGGTGCGAGCAGGGTTTTGGTGTGGGTTTGGGGGGGGTCTGGGTCGCTCTGAGGGGGTTGGCAAGGGATTTTGGTGGGTTTTTGGTGTGTTTTAGGGGGGTCTCGGTGGCGTTAAGGGAGTGACAAGCATTTGGGGGGGCTTGGAGGGGATTTGGGGAGTCTTGGAGAGTCTGAAAGGGACATGAGGGATGTTTTAGGGGGGTCTGGGCGGGTCTGAGGGGGTGTGTGGGGGTTTGGGGGGTTTTGGGAGGTCTTGGAGGCTGTGAAAGGGACGTCAGGGATGTTTTTGGGGGGTCTCGGTGGGTCTGAAGGGGTCACCAGGAGATCAGAGTGGTGCAGGACCCCCTCCCCAATTCCAGTCTTGGGGTCTGTGTGGGGCAGCTCCCCCCAAAACCCCTCAGTGGGGCTGACCCCGAGCCCCCCACCCTGTCAGACCCCCCAAAACCCCTCAGTGGGGCTGACCCCGAGCCCCCCACCCTGTCAGACCCCCCAAAACCCCTCAGTGGGGCAC